>NW_006408583.1:5415713-5441482 GCF_000296735.1 Chrysochloris asiatica
TGTGGCAGCGGTAGTGAGGTTGGCCCAGGATCAGATATTGTTTTGTTCTGCTGTGCATGGGGTCGCTATGAGTCGGTTCCAACTAGATGGCACCTGACAACAACAACAACAATATGTAAGCTGCCTTGTAAAGAAGGCTAATTTGTATAATAACGGCCGCGTTGCATATGAAATTCAGTCAGTTTCACGTAGTAATAGCAGTGAGTTATAGTTTCATCACAATGTGCATTCTCACATTTACCAGTTGTGCAGTAAAGAATCTAAGCTGGAAAAATATCTAAACAGATTCAGAAAAGTATTGTATGTACTGCTTCTAAGACACTGTATCCAGGTTCTAGGAAAAATAAAAATGTGAAAAGCTTTGAGTCAGTTCTAACTCATAGTGACCCTTTATAAGATTCCCAAGAAGTGGCTGAAGGGTTTGAATGGCCAACCTTGCAGTTAGCAGTCCAGTGCTTACCTTACAGTGGCACTGTAAGAAAAAAAAAAAAAAAAAGTGATGGACTTACCAGCAAAATTAGCATTACCTGGAACTTGTTAGAAATACAGATTCTCAGTCTCTAGACCAGACCCACTGAATAACACTCCTGGTGATTTGGATGCATTTCTATAAAGCAGTGGTTCTCAATCCTGGTTGCATGCCAGATTTCATCTGGAAAGCTCTTTTAAAATATCAATACCCAGGTCTAGACTGTATTGGAGTAGCTAAGGGTGGGACCCTAGTATTATTAATTTTAAGAACTCTTTGGGTAATTCTAATGTGTTGGCAGGTCTAAAAACCACTACAAGTAAAAAGCACAGAAGAGGAAGGTCAGAAGTTGACAAGTTTCTGAGTTCGGGGTTTTTTTTTTCCTATTCTGAAAACACTGAAGTACTCTTGTTAAACACCTCCCTGGTGTCACCATAGTTTGTTTTCTCCTTAAAGTCACGTACATCAGTCAGCATTAACTTCACACACTTGCAATCTCCTGTCTGTTACAGCATAGGCTTTTTAAAAATATACGTATATATTTTTTTGGACTGGCCAAATTATTGTCATTACTAGAGAATTGTTCTTTCAAACAATTTTTATATCAAAAGTCAAAAATCATATCAAACTCACTTCCAAATATCAAACCTTTTAGCAATTAAACTGATCTAGAATTTATTTGCTTTCTGTTTCTACTCTGATTGCAACAGAATCAAGAAACATATGTTATAAATTCTAAAGGTCCCTCAGATAGGCCACATCAGCTCAACTCTTTACACTGAAGTCATGTTCAATTAAAATATGCATAGAAAAAAAGAAAAGCTAGCCACTGATGGCATTTCAGCGATACATTCTTCTAACAAACACCAGAATAAAATGAGAAGCAACAGGAATGAAAAACCATGCACTAATACTCCAGCAACTGGCGGCATTTATGGCTATTAAAGAAGAAAATCCAAAAAGTTACCACAAAGTTGTTGTATGATCAAAAGCAATGAAGTGCTTGTCAATGTTCCTCATTCATAAGAAACTGCCTACCCCTAAACACCCTGTTTTGCTATGAGTTAGAACTGAGCCAAGGGTACCTAACAAAAACAAACAAAAAAACCCACCCCTTGAATATTTACAGTCTCAGACGTTTCAGACAGAGTCACTATGAGTCAGAATCAACAGTATGGCAGTGGGGTTTTTTTTTTTGGCTTACCCATCCTTTGCGCCCCAAAATTGCTAAAGATTTGTTTTCTTTTTAAAACATACAGTTATGTCCAAAATAAATCACATCACCAAAATTAGAGGTAGTCATTTTAAAGCAGAAAATACCAGAAGCATATTTACTTGGGCTTTATTGACTATGCAAAAGCAATTGACTGTGTGGATCATAGAAATCTGTGGACAGCACGGCAAAGAATGGGTATTCCAGAACACTTTAGTGTGTTCATGAGGGACCTGTGCATAGAACAGGTAGTTGTTAGAGCAGAACAAGGGGATACTGAGTGGTTTAGTATCAGGAAAAGTGTACACAGGGTTGGATCCTTTCATCATAATTATTTAACCTGTATGCTGAGCAAATAATATATGGGAGACTGGATTATATAAAGAATGTGGTATCAGGACTGAAGGAAGACTCATTAACAACCTATTATATGCAAATAAGTCCTCTTGGAAACAAAGAGGACTGAAAATACTTACTGATTAAGATTAAAGACAACAGTCTTCAGTATGAAATGCACCTCAATGTAAGGAAAACAAATATCCTCAAAACTGGACCAATCAATAACATAGTGATAAATGAACAAAAAGATTGAAGTTGTCAAAGACTTCATTTCACTTGGATCCTCAATCAACACTAATGGAAAACAGCAGCCAAGAAATCAAAAGACAGTGCATTAAGCAAATCTGCTGCAAAAAACCTCTTCAAAGTACTCAAGAGCAAAAATGTCTGTTTGAGGACTGAGGTGTGCCTGACCCAAGCCATATTTTCTTCACTTCATATGCATGTGAAAATTGAATAAGAATAAGGAAGACTATAGAAGAATTCAGGCATCTGAGTTATGGTATTAGAGAAGAGTATTAAAATCCCATGGACTGCCAGAAGAACAAACAAATCTGTGCTGGAAGAAGTACAACCACAATGCTCCTTAGAAGTCAGCGAGACTTCTTTACACATGTTGCACTTGGAGAAGGAAAATACGATTGGAAAAGTGGAGAGTTAGTGAAAAACAGAAAGACCTCCAATGAGGTGGACTGACTGACACAGTGGCGGCAAGAATGGGCTCAAACATAACCATTGTGAGGATGACACAGGAACCAGGCAGCATTGCAGTACACTGTGCACAGAGTCGCTATGAGCTGGAACTGACTTACCGGCACCTAACAGCAACAGTCATTTTAGAGCAAGATTAGAAACGCTGCACAAAGACAAATGACTCATATAACTTAACTTCTGCTTCACTTGAATTGAGGGAAACACTCTTGTTTCCTTGAAAGAAGCTGAAGACCTAGCTACTGGATTCAGCAGATTACAGTTAGTGTCTCAATTTACACTGTAAAGATGAGATTAAGTAGAATATAGTAAGCTAGGGGTTCTCCCTATTAATATTTTATTAATATTAATAACTTAGACAACTAGATCATTAATTTTCCAGGTAATTGATTATGTCAGGTCTAAGTGGCAATACTGTAAGAAATATTACACAACATTGCAGGGAAGATTAAAGCTGAAAACTTTAAAAGGGAAAGGAAATACAAATGGAAAACGTTGTTGATTAACATTTTATTATTAATACTATGCTATTTCAACTGAGTATAACTAACCTAAAATCCATTATAATTGTCAAAATGATGTTTTAATACTTTATGCATAATGAAGCAAAGTTCTAAATTCTCTCTTATGAATAATCAAATTGGTATGCTAATGCATATATATAACACCAGATAAAGCTTTATGTTTCATTAATGCAATGGTTGTATTTTTAATTCAGTAGACTTCGTTGTGCACTTGCCATGCATGAGAGTTTCTCTGTCTTGGCATTACTGGTACAGTAATCTGGCCATTACTGGGCCAGAAAATTCTTTGTTGTGAGAGATTGTCTTGTGCACGATAGGATGTCTAGTAGCATCGTTAGATGATAGGGCCTTAGTCATCGAAAATGCCTCCAGACATTACTAAATGTTCTCTGGGGAACAAAATCACCACTGTACTAGGTAAATAACAAACACTATGAGAGGCACAAAACTGATTAAAAACTTGTACTAACCCTGATTCATTTAAAAACACTACAATTCTACCTTCACCATTCCTTATACAAAACCAGAAGCAATCAGTCAATCATGCTGAAAATTTCAAGTTTCCTATGGAAATATAGTCATTAAATATTAACATTGGGAACACAAGAGTAACACTGCACAGGAGAAACCAGATTTAAAATGGAAAACAAATGTAAAATTATTCCTTTGCAAAATATAGAATCTTGTTCCAAAATAAATGACATTAAATAATATACATGCTAATTTGGAAACGAGAGAAAATGGAGTTATTTTCCTATTTAAAATATTATAATTAGAGCATTTTAAATGCCACAAGCCTAAGTATAGTGCACTCTTGATTTTATCTGAGATTGATTATTAAATTTATGGATTATTCAAGATTTTTCTTTTCTTTCTTCTAATTAGTAGCCCTTCCACTTCCTTCAAGTACATCTCTCTGAGAAAGGCGGAGGCAAATGAAAGGATCCACAATTTAATCAAGTCAACTTTGCTCTTCATTGTTGTTGTTAAGTGCTGTCAAGTTGGTTCCAACTCATAGTGACCCTGTACAGGGTTTCCCAGGCTGTAAATCTTTACGGGAGCAGAAAGCCTCATCTTTCTCCGGCGGAGCAGCTGACCTTGCGGTTCGCAGCCAGATTCGTAACCACTACGCTACAAGAGCTCTTCATTAGAAGTTCTCTATTGATCACAAAAGGGTATCATGTGATACAAAATTCTGGGCTGTGCCTCAAAATTTCAGTCACTCTTTAAGTCTGTTTTCCAGCTCCTGAAGAATAAGATGACTAAAACCTTATATGAGAAATGACAGATGATGGGTGACCTTACAAATTGTTAGAGCTCCTACACAATTCATAGCAGGTAGTCAACAATGTATACAATTTTTGAGCAAACAAACCCATAAGTGGGATATTATTATTTGCATAGTAATATAAGCATAGTGGTTATGAGTTGGGCTGCTAATCTCATGGTCAGCAGTTCAAAACTACCAGTGGTTCCTCGGGAGAAAGATGAGGCTTTCTGCTCCAGTAAAGATTTTCAGCCTCGAAAACCCTACTATTCAGGGTCGCTATGAGTGGACGCCAACTCCACGGCACACCACCGCCACCACCACCGTTATATGCATAAGAAGTACCTACATTGTGTCACTTACATCAATTACTTTTATGTTGCCAGGTCTGTATCTTGGTAAAAAGCTACAAGTGGTGAGGTGGGGAAACAGTGAGGAGAAGCAGTGAATTAAGAGTCAAGAGTCCCAAAGTCATATCCTGGCTCTGCAATAAACTGTGTGATCTTAGACAAAAGAGGTAACTCACTTGGTCAAAGTTTCTTCATCTGTAAAATGAGGAAACCAGATTAAGTACCTTCCAGAGTTCAAGTTCTAGAACCAAAGCCACTCATTAAAGTGCTCACATTAGTGTTTAGAACTAGCAACTGAGCCAAACCCTGTGAGGGCAAAAAGCAGTAAAGATGACTCTCGACTATTAATAATTCTATGTTAACCAAGTCCTGGTGTGGTGAGTGGGATAAAGCACTGGACTGCAAGGTCAGCGGTTCAAACTCACCAGTCACTCCTTGGAAGCCCTATACAGGGTTCGCTACAAATGAGAACTGACTCAAGGCACTTAACAGCAACAACAGGCTTAAATGGCTCTAAGGCCAATTAATAAATATCTTAGGCCCCAATGAAGAATTTTCCTAATTGATTCTTAAAGACAGAAACTATCCTTTTTATTTATTTATTTTTTGATTCAGAGAGAAGGGCTCTGTCCACAAATAACCCACAGAAATGTTATCAGTCAGCATGTCCTAACTCACCCAATGTCTAGTAGAATCTGCTTTCTCATTAAAAGAGAATAACATCGTTACTAGAGATCAAAATCAATACAAACCAGGCAACCAGGTCACTGTTCATTGGCCTCTATCGCCGCTAATCTCTCCTTTACAGTGTGTGTGTTTTGTCCTGGAATAGATAACCCCACCTTAATTCTTTGTTACTCTTCCATTTCATGATTTAAAAGTGTTTAAATTGCTATTTTAAGTAAAATATTAAATGTTGTTGTTGTTGTTAGGTGCCATCGAGTCGGTACCGATTCATAGCGACCCTATGTACTATAGAACGAAATGCTGCCCGGTCCTGAAATAGCCGTTAGTATTTAGTACCTGGCAAATAGAAACACTCCATAAATATTATAAAGATTGTTACATGGGTAAGTTTATATCTTTCATTATAACATAAAATGGCTTGAAAGTGTCTCTTTCAGTGGCAAATGCATACCTACAATAAATGTAATTCACATACATATAACTCTCTATCTCACAAAAACACATACTCTTTTCTTCAAACCACCTTGTAAATTCTTAGACAGTCTTGAAAAATGAACTCATCAGAATCCCTTTGAGTGCCCTGCTTGAAAATATACACTGTTCACACACACAAAATGAAAGAGTGGTGGAAGCAAACAGGATTTGTGCCTAATTCTTCAGTGTTTGCTACTGTTTAATAATATTGTCATACGCATGTGAAACCTGGACAGTAAATAAGGAAAATCGTAGAAGAATTGATGCATTTGAGTTATGGTGTTGGAGGAGAATACTGAGAGTGCCATGGGCTGCCACAAAAGAACCAACAGATCCATATTGGAAGAAGTGCAGCCAGAGTGCTCCTAGGAGGCCAGGATGGCCAAACTTCGTCTCTCATACTTTGGACATATGGTCAGGAGGGAG
Source organism: Chrysochloris asiatica (assembly GCF_000296735.1). Taxonomy (NCBI): domain Eukaryota; kingdom Metazoa; phylum Chordata; class Mammalia; order Afrosoricida; family Chrysochloridae; genus Chrysochloris; species Chrysochloris asiatica. Next base: position 5,422,174 of record NW_006408583.1, read on the forward strand.
CAGTCGCTGGAGAAGTATATCATGTTTGGTAAGGTGGAGGGTCAGAGAAAAAGACAAAGACCCTCAATGAGATGGATTGGCCAAGTGGCAGCATCGACAACAATAGTGAGGTTGGCCTAGGATCGGGCAGTGTTTCATTCTGCTGTGCATAAGGTCACTATGAGTCGGCACCAACACGATGGCACCTAACAACAACAATAATATTGTCAACAACACAGAGCATCTTAGCAGAGTGAAGGGAGGGATGGATGATAAATGCCTGGATCCACGAGGCTAGCACAGAAGCCATGATAAAATGAGGTATGTAACTGGATTCACCTTTCCAAGTGTAAATACATCAATCTTAACATAAATGAAGGGATTGGAAAAAAAAAAAATTAGTCTTGTGATAGCCAAATCAGAAAGCAAAAGTTATTTGTAACCTTTAAATCACCTCAACCCTTTCTGTTACATCTCTGAATACAGGAAAGCTATGATTTGATTTACATCATAAATTCAGCGACAGACACAGATTGCCTTTTCCGTGTGAGGAAACAATGCCTGCAGTCACCATGCATTTTCATGCATGCAGCTGTGACCCTGGCGCTTTCAGAAGCATGGCATAGCACTTACTCCATCAAATATGCATTTTAAAAGCATTTCTCTACCTGCTCTGAATTTTGATTTGAAAGTGCTGGTTAGAAGCCAAATGACAATTTGAATTTTTTTTAAGTTCTATAAATTTTAAGTTTGAAAATTCATAGTAAAAGTTATGAAGATTCTACAACTAATATTCCTATCAAAACAGAAAAAACAAAAAACAGATAATGAAACATGCACTGTGAATCAGTCTACATCCTAGATTGGCTGAAGACATTCAAATTTTATCCTGTCCACAAAAGCTCCTAGAAACAGAAGAATCACTAACAAATTATTTTAATTTTGATGTGTTTGACTGATTATAAATTTTTCTTGCTGTTAATAAGACAGATAAGTAGAGTGTAAGATTTCCTTGAAAATATACTTCATGTCACAATCAATCTGGCCTCACACGGAACCTTTCCTAGGATCTCCACTGTGGGAGCCACTGTTTTAATGCAAAGGTGTTTGCCACTATTAGAATCTGGAACTTAAAATAGTACCTAAAACAGTACAGGGTAATGGCTGTGGGAAAACATAGAAGTATTCGGGGATGCAAAATCTTTTTTTGTTTTTTATTAATTACTCAAGTGCACGCAAAGACTACAGAAATATGAAAGATACGATAAATGGGCTAATAAAGACAAAAATTATAATATTTTCATAGTCTTAAAGATATTTACCAGCAAATTACCATACTGATTTTTGAATTTAAATCTAAAGAAAAAAAAAAGCATTTCCGAGTGGCTATTACTCATTGGAAGACTACATGACGTATGCAGTTTATTTTTCAGACGTGACTAAAATCCCAGGTATAAGCTGCAGATGACTAGAACTATAAACAGTGAACGAAGACTTCTTGGGGTGGAAGAGAGGAGAGAAAAGAGGATATGAAAACAGAAGCAAAACTTGCAGCTTGGTAGAAAGAATCAAACTGGAGAGACAGATGGCCATTGGAAAGAATGGTTGACTATGCTTCTTCAAGTACTGCACTGTTGTTGTTTTTAAGTGGAGTCGAGTCAAGTCAGTTCCAACGCATAGTAACCCTGTATAGGGTTTCTGAGGAGCGCTGGTGAGTTTGAAGCACAGACCTTGCAGTTTAAAGTGACCCTGTGGTCTCATACTTATCCTACAGAGCCACACCTTAGCTTCTTTCTTATCCTTACCTCTGTTGAGCTTTTCAGGGGAAGATCTAACACAGATACTCCCAACTTCTTTCTCCTGATTTTTCTATAAATCAGGAGAAGCGTAGTGGTTATGAATCGGGCTGTGAACCGCAAGGTCAGCAGTTCGAAACTACCAGCGGTTCCGCGGGAGAAGGATGAGGCGATCTGCTCCCGTAAAGATTTACAGCCTCAGAAACCCTGTGTAGGGTTGCTATGAGTTGGAACCAACTCCACGGCACTTAACAACAACAACAACATCCATTAAAACAAAAACCTGTAAACCCTCTGAAATGATATGTAAAATTTTGAGTACTAGAGAAGATCTAAAACTTTTAAGAGATTCTTAAAGAAGATCCTGATTCCAAAAAATGGTTGTTGTTAGGAGCTGTAGAATCCGTTTCTACTTACAGCGACCCGATGCACAACAGAATGCCCAGTCCTGCACCATCCTCATGATTATTGCTGTTTGAGCCCATTGCTGCTGTGATCATGGTAATCCATCTTGTTGGAGAGTCTTTCTTTTTTCACTGACCCTCCACTTTACCAAGCATTAAGTCCATTGTCAGGGTCTGGGCTCTCCTGACATGTCCAAAGGATGAGACATAAAATCTTGCCACCATCATTTCTAAGAAGTATTCTAACTGTACTTCTTCCAAGAAAGCTTTGTTTGGGAGAACAAACGAGATAGCAGATGGGGTGGAAGTGCAGTAAGGAGTTCCATCAGCAACAACACAGAATACTGGACCAAACAGGTTCAGGGGATGGTGCCAAAACTCTGAATCACATATAAAGGAATATTTAGAAGGTTGGAAGGCTTACAGCTAGGGGAATTTGTAGCAAAAGCAAGAAATCCATTGCTTTCTAATTCAAAATGCTCAGCTGCTCCAAGAGCTGCATCTTGGGCGAGACCAAGCATGGGAAGGATCAGAGCAGCCACGGATGCCTGACAGAACCGTGGAGATAAAGGTGTGGACATTCTTTTTTTTTTTTGGGTATCTGTTCATTGGTCTCTCACTTTCTGCACACCTCCATTCTGGTGACTGGAGGGTGTGCCTGAGCGAGTGGACACCCCACCCCCATCCCCGTAGAGTTCTACTACGCATGCATGCAGATCTCCTCGAAATTTAAAGTGACAGTTTCCACTTAAAACCAAATGGCCACAGCTGGCCCTGAACTGTTTATCACTAGGAAAAAGGCCTGAATGGGGATTGTGGAGCAGGACAGGCAGACTAAAATGGAAATAGGCCAAAAATTAAATTCTGTGTTACGTTACAATGACCAAGAGCGGTATCTTGAAATTTCTCAGAAAGAAGAGTGAAAAGGGAAGCCCATCTCCTAATCACATCTACATAGAGGCAACCAGAAAGCATAAAAAATACCAAAATATACACCCATCTAAATATTAAGGCCACAGATAACACCTGAATATGCCCAAAAAACAGAAGCAGAGGACCATATGAGCACATGTCCAGAAACAAGATCAAGTGACTGAGGCAAATGAGCTGAAAGTAGACCTACACTCCATACTTTGAAAATTCAGGCTTTGGAAATGCCTGAGAAGGAATTCAGAAAAATTATTATAAAATGTATCAAAACACTATATAAAGGAGTTGAGAAAAATATAGAAGAAGTCAGGAGAGCATGACAGAAACAATCAAATAAAATAGATATAGCATTGGAAACAATTCAAAACCTACAGAAAGAGATCCAAATGATTAAGAATAGAATATCAGAAATGGACAATACACTGAAAGGGCAAAGGAATAGAATTGAAGACATAGAAGCTAGAACTAGTGAGCTAGAAGATAAATCTCTCAACACCACTAAAATAGAAGCACAAACACAAGAAAGGATAAAAAAAATCTGAAGAAGGCCTAAGATTCATGTTGGACAACATGAAGAGGAATAACTTAAGAATTATCGGCATTCCGGAACAGAACAAATCACACAAGTCCACAGAGGAGACAGGTGATGAACTGCTGGAAGAAAACTTCCCTAACATCCTAAAAAGCAAAAAGATAAGCATTAAAGAAGCTCAACGAACTCCAGGAAAGATAGACCCTAAAAGACAAATCACCAAGACATATAATAATGAAGCTCTCCAAAATCAAAGATAGGGACAGACTCCTGAAAGCAGCTAGGGAAAAGAGAAGTGTAACATACAAAGGCAAGCAAATCAGATTAAGCTCTGATCTCTCAACAGAAACCATATATAAAACCCTGAAAGAAAAAAAACTGCCAACCAAGAATCCTCTACCCAGCAAAGCTGTCAATCAAATACGAAGGTATAATCAAAACATTGCAGGATAAACAGAAGCTAAGGGATTTTGCCAAAGCCAATCCTGCAATGAAAAACATCCAAAAGGAAATTCTGTGGCCTGAGAACCAAAAGAACAGACAGCAACCAGAGAATGACATACATGGCACCATCACACTGAAGTCAATCTACAAATGGAAGAGTCAAGAACAGAATAAAAGTATAAGAACAGAGGATCTAGGAGTTCAGTCTATGATCAAAACAATTACAATGTGAAAGAAGGTAAACATAGAGGAACAGAGATCCAGGTGGTGGGAAGGTCAGGTAGATTACAGGATAAACTGTTGTTGTTGTTGTGAAGTACCATAGAATCAATTCCAACCCACAGAGACCCTGTATAGGGTTTCCAAAGAGCAGCTGGTGAGCTTGAACCACCAACATTGCAGTTCAAATGGTTTTTCAGTCTGGCGCAATAACCCACAGTGCCACACCAGGAGAGGATAAAATAGACTGTCTTAAATGGAGGGAAGAATTAATGGAATATATGGTTGGGGTTGGGGTGGGGTGTTTAGTTCGGGTATTGGGGAGGACAATACAAGAAGGGGGAGGAGGCAGAAGAACAAGACAGGTAGAGGAACACTGAGACAGGTTTGCATGGCCTAAGTAAGACAGAGGTAAATAGTGATGCATGTTCATCATTGGAACAACAGGGCTCTGGGATACAGGGATCTAGGTATAGCCTGAGGAGGGGAAATAATACTAAAATGCTTGACTGTCTTATGAATATTAGTGTCACTTGCCTACTATTGAAAAATAGACACTTGAGTGGGATAGAAAGAATGTTGGACAACATGATTACAGAAAACTTGTAAGCCTGTCTTCAGCCTATAACTGATTGGAACACCTAAAAGGGATTCTAGACCTTGCCCAGTGAAATAGGCCTCTTGCAAAGCCTTTGCAAAGTACAGGACCTTAGGTGGAATCCTGAGTCTCATCCAGAACCTTATGAGGTGGGAAAGGAAGCAATGAAGAAATGGGCTGAGTTCAACCACAGTCCATTGACTCCCGTTGACCTGGAGATGAGCGAGAGAAGAGGAAAGGCTGGTTGGTCCGAAGTGTATGAGACCTGAGGACACTTGAGCCCATGGACAAGGACTTAGTCATAGAGGGCTAGAGCTGAGAGTGAAGTATCCAGCTATTATGAAGTGAGGGGAGATGCACAAGAACACCCAAACTTGCAGACAGTACTCATTTGACCTAGCCTTGATGGCTCAATAATCAGAACTCGACTAGAGGAAGATTACTTAAAAAAAAAAATTTTTTTTTTTTTTCCATAAAAGAAACAAGGGTAAATTGCTACAATTTGATGAACCTGACATATACTCAGAGAGGTAGTTACTCAATACCAACAGAGAGCGAAGGAGTCTTCACATCAAGTATCAATGCTATCCCATCTGTACACAGGGTAGATAGGGATGGGCAACTTAGACATTGGCTACCTAAAATGAGGGAGTGATAAAGGCTTACAAGGTTTCAAGAGGGAGTTTAGTTTAAGAGTATGGGGGGAAAGAAAGAGTCCCCACTGAATAAATTTCATCTTGTCTAGATGGGTCTGGTGAAAAGAGATGGGGATAAGATTTATATGAATTAATAGTGAATAATTGTTATCATGACTAATTGCGACTGCCACAATTGCAAAGATAGAAGTTTTGTAATAAAAACAGGGGAGTGGTTAATCTTACAGTCCAGAAATAGAGGACTCTAGGACCATCAAGGGAGAAGCACACAAGCAGAATGCATGACCTTACCCAGAGAAGCAGTGATGCCAGAGATGGAGGCAGAGATGGGGTCATGGAGAAGGGGAGTGGCTGAGGACTCTAGATTCATGGGAAGAGAGGGACTAAGAGCTGATGGCCAGGAGGCAGACTTGCAGAATGTGCCCTTTGGAAATGTAAATTATTATATATGCCTGAGTGGTTTGTTTTTTTTTTAAAAAAAAAAGCTAAAGTGGATAAAGAGAAATACTGTTAACTGATAGTACATGGAAGGGATTATAATCATTGTAATGAAACAAGGTGTATGATTTGTTGTATGTAAAACTGATGATCTGCCCTGTAAACTTTCACTCACTCCACAATAAAAACCTTAAAAAAAAAAAAAAAAGACAAGAATGAAGGAAAGGACCAAAGTGGATGTCAGAAGAGACTTTTAAACTTGCTCTCCAGTATAGAGATGCAAAAGCAAACTGAAGAAATGAGGAGTTAAAAGAGCTTTATAGAAAATTTTAAAGAGCAGGTTGAGAAACAAGGTCAAATGTTATACTGAAATATGCAAAGACCTAGAGTTAGAAAATCAAAAGAGAAGAACACACTCAGCATTTCTCAAGCCGAGGGAACGGAAGAAAAATTCAAGCTTCCACTTGAAATACTGAAGGACTCTATGGGCAAATTACTGAATGATGCAGAAAGCATCAAAAGAAGATGGAGGGAATACACAGAGTCACTGTACCAAAACTGAATGGTTGATATTCAACCATTTCAAAAGGTAGCATATGATCAAGAGCCAATGATCCTGAAGGAAGAAGACCAAGGTGTACTGAAGTCACTAGCAAAGGGCAAGGCACCAGGAATTGATGGAATACAAATAGAAATATTTCAACTAACTGACTTAACACTGAAGGCACTCACTCATCTATGCCAAGAAATTTGGAAGACTACTACCTGGCCAACTGATTGGAAGACACCCATATTTTTGCCCTTTCTAAAGAGAGGTAACCCAATGGAATGCAGAAATCATTGCACAATATTATTAATATCACACACAAGTAAAGTTTTGCTAAAGATAATATAAAAACGGCTGCAACCATACATTGCCAGAGAACTTCCAGAGGCTCAAGCCCATTTTAGAAGAGGACGTGAAACATGGAATATCATTACTGACATCAGATGGATTTTGGCTGAAAGCAGAAAATACCAGAAAGATGTCTACCTATGCTTTATTTACTATGCAAAGACTTTCAATTGTGTGACTCATGACAAGCTATGGACGATATTGCAGACTATGAGTATTCCAGAACATTTAATTGCACTCATGAGGAACCTATACATAGACCAAGAGGCTTTTGTTTGAACAGAACAAGGAAACACCGAATGGTTTAAAATTAGGAAAGGTGTGCACCAGGGTTTATTCTTTCAGCATATTTATTCAATCTGTATGCTGAGCAAATAATCCGAGAATCTTGATTAGATGAAGAAAAACATGGCATCAGGATTAGAGAAAGACTCATTAATAACCTGAGATATGCAGATGATACAACCTTGTTGGCTGAAAGGGAAGAGGACTTAAAATACTTACTGGTGAAAATCAAAGCCCACAGCCTATGGTATGGGTTGCACCTCAATGTAAAGAAAGCAAAAATCTTCACCACTGGACTAATAAACAGCATCCATAAAAATGGAAAAAAGATTGAAGTTGTCAATGACTTAACTTTACTCAGGTCAAGCACTAGCAGTCATGGAAGCAGCAGTCAAGAAATCAAATGGCGTGTTGCATTAGACAAATCTGCTGCACAAGACCTTTTTAAAGTGTTGAAGAGCAAAGACGTAGTTGGAGGACTAAGGTTCATCTGACCCTAGCCATGGTATTTTCAATAACCTCATGTATGTAAAAGCTGAACAGTGAAAAAGGAAGACCATAGAAGAACTGATGCATTTCAGTCATGGTATTGAAGAAGAATACTAAAAGTATCATGGACTGTCAAAAGAACAATCCAATCTGTGTTGGAAGAAGTATAGCCAGAATGATCCTTGCAAGCCAGAATAGCTAGACTTCGTCTCACATACTTTGGACATACTGGAGGTGCCAGTCCCCAGAGAAGGATATCATGTTTGGTAAAGAGGAGGGTCGGAGAAAAAGAGGAAGACCCCCAACGATATGGATAGGCACAGTGGCAGCAGTAATGGGCTCCACGTAGCAACAATTGTGAGGTCAGTGCAAGACCTGGCAGTGTTTCATTCTGTTGTGCTTAGGGTTGCTATGAGTAAGTACAGACTCTATGGCACCTAATAACAACAACTGTTTTTCAGTTTTAAATTTTATTTACCTTTGCTCTGATCTTTGTTACTTCCTTCTTCTGCTAGGTTGAAGTTTAGTTGCTCTTCTCTTTCTAGTTCCTGAAGTTGTCAGTAGGGAGTTAATTTGAGACCTGACTTCTTTTTTTCTGGAGGCATTTATTGCTATAAATTTCCCTCTGAGCACTACCTTCATTCCATCCAAAGTTTTGGTATGTTGTGCTTTCATTTTCATTTGACTCTAAGAAATTTGTCATTTCTTTCTTGGCCTTCTGGCAAATTCAATACCATGTTGTTTAATTCCCATTTGTTTGTGTATTTTCCAGAAATTTTTCTGTTATTAATTTCTAGCTTTACACTGTATGGTTTGAGTCGTTTAAAATTTACCAAGAATTGTTTTGTGACTTAAAATATGGTTTATCCTGGTGAATGGTCCATGTGCACTGGAGTAGAATGCATCCTGTGTTGCTTTTTGGTGGCGTGTTCTTTGTATGTTTGTTGAGTCTAGTTGGTTTATAGTGTCAATCATACCCTCTGTTCCATAATAAGATTAATAAATCTTCTTTTTAAATGGTCCAAAAAAAAGATTTGTTTGTTCTTCTAGCAGTCCATGGTACTTTCAATATTCTTAGCCAACACCATAATTGAAATGCATCGATTCTGCCATGGTCTTCCTTATTGTCAACTTTCACATGAATATGAGGCAATTAAAAATACCATGGCTTGGGAGAAGTGCATAAAAAGGGTGGTGTGGTAGTTGCTGTTGTTAAGTGCTGTTGAGTTGGTTCCAACACATAGTGACCCTATATAGGGTTTCTGAGGAGCAGCTAGTGAACTTGAACCATTGATCTTGCAGTTCAAACCAGGGGTAGATGCCACTTAATTAGAGTTAAGTAGAAGTTCTGGTGTGGCACTGTAGGTTAAGTATTGGACCTCAAGGTCAGTTTGAACTACAAAACTGGCAGTTCAAACTCAGCAGCCATGCCTCAGAAACCCTATACAGGGTCAATATGAGTCAGATGCAACTCGTTGAACCTTAACAACAACAACATATTTAAAGTAGGACTCCTGGTGTAGTGATGTAGGATAAGCACTGAACTACTAACTACAAGGTCGGCGGTTCAAATCCACCAGCCACTCTGGAAATCCTATTCAGGATCGTTATAAATTGGAACTGACTCTAGGACACTTAACACCACTGAAGCCCATCTTTCCTGATTTTTACCCATGAAGTATCCCCTTGTTCTTTTCTAATGACTGACTCTTGTTTTATATGCAAGTTCCACATGAGCACAATTCAAAAAAAATCTTAAGGAAAATACTGTTTCCCAAAAAAAGGTTATAAAAGATGAGTTCTGCCCAGATATGTTGGCCACTTGAGTATCTAAGTTTTTGCAATTTCAGCAAAAATAAAACATATTCATACATTCTAAGAGTTTCAGCACCTTTACAGCTGTGGTAGTCTGATTGTATGTTGTTGTCTGTTGCCTTCAAGTCGGTTCTAACTCATAGTGACCATCTACAACAGAACTACCCCGTCTGGCTCCCCCACAAATCTCTGTTACATTTGAATCCATTGTTGCAGCTCTGTGTCAGTCCATCTCATTAAGGGTCTTAATCTTTATCACTGGCCTTCTGCTTTACCAGGCAGCATGTCCTTTTCCAGGGGCTGGTGCCGCCTGAGAACATGTCCAAAAGTATGAGAGGCAAAGTTTCACCATCCTCACTTCTAAGAAGCATTCTGTGTATACTGTAACACAGATTTGTTTGTTCTTCTGGTAGTTAATGGTACTTTCAATATTCTTCTCCAGCATCGTAATTTAAATGCATCAGTTCTTATCCAGGCTTCCTTATTCATTGTCCAGCTTTCACGTGCTTTAATATACCGTTAAAAATATCAGGCAATTGAAATTACCATGGTCAGGTCTACTTTACTCCTCAAAGTATAATCTTTTGCTTTTTAACACTTTGAAGAGGTCTTTTGCAGCAGATTTGCCCAACTCAGTATGTCATTTGATTTCCTGATGGCTGCTTCCATGAGCACTGATTGTGGATCCAAGTAAAATGAAACCACTGACAACTTCAATCTTTTCTCCATTTATTATCATGTTTATTAATCCAGTTGTGAGGATTTTCATTTCCTTTACACGGAGTTGTAATCTATACTAAAGGCAATATCCTTTGATCTTTATCAGCAAGTGTTTTAATTCACCTTTGCCTCCAGCAAGCAAAAGTGTGTCATCTGCATATTGTAGGTTGCTATTGAGACTCCCTCTAAATCTGGTACCAAGTACTTTTTCATACAAACCAACTTCTTGGATTATCTGCTCAGCATACAGGTTGAATATGATGAAGAGATAGAACCCTGAAGCACATCTTTCCTAATTTTTAACCATGCAATAGCCCCTTGCTCATTTCTAATGACTATCTCTTGTTCTATCTATATACAAGTTCCGTGTGAGCATAATTAAGCATTTTGAAATTCCCATTCTTGGCAATGGTATCCATAGTTTATTATGATTAACAAAGTCAAATGCTTTTGCATAGTCAATAGAACACAAGTAATCACGTTTCTGGTATGCTCTACTTGCAGCCAAGATCCATCTGACGTCAGCAATGATACCCTTAGTTCTACATCCTCTTCTGAAACCAGCTTGAGATTGCAGGCAGCTCCCTGTCAACGTACTGCTGCAACTGCTGAGTGCAGAGTACAAATGAATTAATCACAGTGCTGTACTTCATTTGCTATGGGTCGGAACCGACTCTACGGCACTTAACAACAACAACAACAACTTCATTTGTGATACGTAAAACCAAACATTGACATCTCAAAGGATCCATTAGATAATACATTTAACTAGTGAAATAATCAGCCACTGCAAAACACAAAATGTTCACTTTGACATCAAAACCATAAAGTCATACCTGAGAGCTGATTTTTTTTAGCTTTATAGGATTTATTTTACTACTTTGTTTTCAACTTAAAAAGAGTAAGTATAATAAAGAAATTCATGTAGAAATTAAAAACAATAGCTAAGCAGTTACTCTCACTATTAAAGATTAAGAGAGTCTGAATAACTTACAGAAAAATAGTTTAAGACCAAATGCAAAAGGGCAAGGAAAAAAACCTCCACAACACTCCGGAGTTGGGGTAAGATGTCAAAAGAGGCAAAAACACTGAACAGACCCTCTGCAACAAGTAACATCAATATCTTGGGAGACCAAGTCACATCAATAGCTCCCTAATCAGAAGCTAAGACAGAGAGGTGGACTGAGTGCTGACTGCAATAAGAAGCTGGTCTATCCATGCAACCGAGTATTACTCAGCCACAAAAAAGGAACAGATACGTTTTACAACATTGATGAACTCTGAAAACAGTATGGTAAATGAAAGGAACCAGAAATCAAAGGCTACATATTGTCTCCATTCGTAGTTGCCCAGGGCTGAGTGGGAGGAGGGTGGGGAAGGGCTGCTAATGAGTATGAGCCTGTTTGTAGGCTGAGAGTGTTCTGGATCTAGACAGCGATGGTGCCTGTTGTTGTTGTTCAGTGCCATCGAATTGGTTCCGACCCATAGCAACCCTGTATAGGGTTTCCCAGGAGCAGCTGGTAAGTCGGTGCCTGTATGACTGTGAAAATACACCAAACACCAGTGAATGGTAGCCATTCCATTGTACCCTTTAAAGGGGGAGGCTTGATGGCATGTAAATTCTATCTCATGATTAAACAGCTATTAAAAATATGTGAAACTTAACTTCTTGTTCCTGAGTTCTCTCAAATTGGTTGACTCAAAGCACCCCTGTTCTGAGTTTCTGAGACTGTAAATCTTTACAGGAGTAGAAGTCTCATCTTTCTCCAGCAGAACAGCTGGTGGGTTTGAACCACTAACCTTGTGGTTAGCAGTACAGTTATCCTACAGAGCCACAACCAAACATTGTTTTAAATTTATTTAACACTTTTTCAATTATTAAAAAACTCATATGTAACATGTGGACTTTATTCTGTCAACATAATAATCACAGTTAACTGAAATTGTCCTTAAAAATAAGAGTCTCATTATAATAAGTCCTTGTTGATAGCTTAATTGTGACTATGTTAAAGATATAGACATAAGAAGAAAGAAAATTTAGTATCTTCTTCTACTGTCACAGTGAAATACATTGACAATGTTTGATACTTTAACCATTTGTATAAAGAATCCAAAACTTAATTGTACATCAGACTCCCTATTGTGTTGTTGTTAGGTACTATCAAGTCCAATCCATAGCAACCCTATACACAACAGAGCAAAACACTGCCTAGTTCTGTGCTATCCGCACAATTGTTACTATACTTGAGCCCTTTGCTGATATCATTGAGTCCATTTATCTTGCTGGGGATCTTTCTCTTTTTCACTTACCATCCACTTTACCAAGCATAATGTCTTTCTCCAGGAACTGGTCCTGCCTGATGCTATGTCCGAAGTATGAGAGACAAAGTCTCACCATCCTGGCTTCTAAGGAGTATTCTGGCAATACTTGTTTCAACACAGATTTGTACAAGTCATTTAAAATACCATGTGTTGGGTCAGGCACACCTTAGTCCACGAACTGACATCCTTGCTCTTGAACACTTCACAGAGGTCTTGTGCTGCAGATTTGTCTAATGTAATACATTGTTTGGTTTCTTGACGATTGCTGCCATGAGTGCTGACTGTAGATCCAAGCAAAAGGAAGTCTTTGACAACTTCAATCTTTTCTCTGTTTGGTGGTTATGTGCTGTGGAGTCGGTTCCAACTCATAGTGACCCTGTACAGGGTTTCCGAGGCTGTAAATCTTTACAGGAGCAGAAAGTCTCATCTTTCTCCTGGGGAACAGCTGGTAGTTTCCAACTGCTGTCGTTCACAACCCGACTTGTAACCACTACGCTACCATTTGTCCATTTATTTTAATGTTATTTATTGGTCCAGTAGTAAGGATTTTTCTTTTCTTTAAACTGAGGTACAATCCATACTGAAGGCTGTAGTCTTTGACCTTCATCTCTAAGTATTTTAAGTCCTCTTTGCTTCCAGCATGCAAGGTTGTTATCATCTGCATATAGCATGAGTTAATGTTAATGAGTTGTCCTCCAATCCTGATACCACGTTCTTCTTCATATAATCCACTTTCTCAGATTATTTGTTCAGCATACTTATTGAATAAATACGGTGAATGGATACAACCTTAGAATACACCTTTCCTGATTTTAAACTATTCGATATCTCTTTTTTCTGTTAGAATGACTTCCTCTACATTGATTTACAGTTTTCTCATGTACACAATTAAATATTCTGGAATACCTATTCTTCGCAATATTATCAGTAGCTAGTCATGATCCATACAGTCCAAAGTCTTTGCATAGTCAATAAATCACAAGTAAACATCTTTCTAGTATTTTCAGCTTTCAGCCAAGATCCATCTGATGTCAGCAATGATATCCCTAATTCCACATCCTCTTCTGAATCCAGCCAGAATTTTTGGCAGTTCTATGTCAATGTATTGTTGCAGCTGTTTTTGAATTATCTTCAGCAAAATTTTACTCTCTAGAGACTATTTTAAAAAATATATATTGATTCTAGGTACCCAACCTAGATCAAGCACAAGATTTCTAAATCAGAATCTCTAGGAACAGGACCTCAGAATCCATAGATTAGGTATATTTCCAGGGATTACTGCCATTTTTACCTCTAAACCATATTCTTATTTCCACTGCCAACAACCCTTTCAAACTATCATTTTATATTTGCCTTATTTCTAATCTATACCTCACAAACCAGCCTGAGTAGTCTTTATAAAACACAAATACAAACAAAGCTATTAACTATCCTATCACCTTCTTTATATAAAAAGAAAGCATATATCATATGTATTTATTTCTCACCATCTTTACTGCTACTACTATATGCAAGCCCATCATCATCTCTTACCAGTTCTCCTGCAATAGCCTGGTCTCCCCCTTTCTTGTAATAACCTGGTCTCCCCACTTCCTCTCTTACTCCTCCCTCTCCAGTCCACTGGTTATACAACGGCCAGATAATCTTTTTCAAGTATTACTTTAATTATGTCAACCTTCTCCTCAAAAATCCTCAGTGGAGTTTCTCTTTACAGTACTAGCAAACTAGTCCATGTAAAAGGAATGGTGGAGTTGGACCATTGCCATCTGCAATCGTCACAGAGAAAATTAACTGGGGGCAGTGAGCTCAGTGAGGAGCTTGCTATTACGTTGTTAAAAATGTTATTTTAATATTTTAATCCCCCAAGGATTATGTGTTAATTGCAAGGGTAATTAACATGGCAACTGCACAGTACTGGAACCAGACAACCTCTTGACTTGGTGATCAAAATGGAAAATCGCCAAAATTAAAATGACTGATGGGTAGAAGAACATCGATGTGAAAGTCTGAGGACACAGTATCAAGTAAGTACGCAGCATTTCAGCCAGGGATGCATGCTCTCCATTTAATCAAGCAGACACTTCAGATCAACATAAATTGAGGGACATGCTATAAAACATGCTTTAAAATGCCAATGCCTTTCATGAAAGACAGAAAAAGGAAAGAGAATTCCAGGTTTTAAAAAACTAAAAAGATGTGATCCTAGACTATAAACTACTTAAAAAAAAGGTAAAAGGTATAAAAGGACATCACTGAGGCAATTAGAAAAACTTGAATACGGACTGGAGATTAAAATAGTGCGTTGTTGTTATTAAGTGCCGTCAAGTCTGCTCAACTCATAACAATCCTGTATAGGATTTCCCAAGAGTAGCTGGTGGGTTTGAACTGCCAACCTTGTAGTGTGCAGTCCAGTGCTGGTCCTAGTGCAATACCAGGAGTCCTGCTTTATTGGTGTCAAATGTCCTCAATTTGATAATGGTACACTGGCTATATTCAAGAGTATCTTTGTCCCTAGAAAATGTACACCATTGCATATTTGCTGCTCTGAAATACTTTTAAAAAGAAAGAGAGAGAGGGGCAATGATAAAACCAAATAGGACAAAGTTGAAAAAAATGGTGGATCTGAGCAAATGCTTTATGGGAGGCTCTTGTACTACTCCTACAATTTTTGCTTAACTTTGGAATCATTTGGCAAAATACGAAAACCTTTAGCGATTTCACATTAATCTTTACATAAAACCAAAGGCTAACCCCTATCTACCTCTCCTGAATCCCCAGGCAGGTCTTTCCATCCATTAAGCAATAAGACAGTCACCCTGCTGCCAGTTGGTTCATCTAGCCCACCAAGCTCTTCCAAGAGGCAAAGTCTAGGCACAGGCTTCACATGTTTTCCGCTAGACTGGAAACACTGCTCATGGGCTCTTCATAAGCTGGCTCAGTCCCATCCTTCATAGGTTATATAAGCAAATGCATAGGAACCATTTCATGCAAAGAAAAAGCTAGTTATCAAGTTTAATATGGGGCAACATTTTGAGAGTCATAACTACCAAGTGGTCCTAGCACACTTATATTAGGATTCATCTTGGACTTACTCGTGTTTTTGACGGCCCTAACAAACTAATGTTGTTGTTGTTGTTAAGTGCAGTCAATTCCGACCCATAGCAACCCTGAATAGGGTTTCCAGGGGCTGTAAATCTTTACCGGAGCAGAAAGCCTCATCTTTCTCCTGCGGAACCTCAGGTTGTTTCAAACTGCTGATCTTGAGATTAGCAGCCCAATTTATAACCATTACACTACCAGAGCTAATACAGTGACCTTCAGAGCTAAATAAAAGAATCAGTTTGATTTAGAAAGTCCCTGAACTGGTTTAAGACACACATCTCAAGAGTTCTTAAATTCATTCTCCATTCATATGAACTACAGACCATACACACAAAAAGATGCACACAGCTTGAATCTATACAGGGTATAACCACCCATTACTACTGGGCTAATCACTCACTTCAGAGCACACCATCTGCCAAAAATACTTAATATTCTCTTATTTCAGAAAGCACAGCTTGATGTTGATCAGACCAAATCTTCCCATAAATAAGACTCTTAACATGTGATGTTTGTGCATGTCGGCCACTGTCTGGCACATCAGAATGATGCACGGATTCTGGAACAAGCAGTTACTGTTCATGAATTCACAACTATTTCCTCACTTCAGCTGAGGGAAGAGAGATCTTAAAAAGGCTGCCATAATATGAATATGCAAAGAAAAAAAATTAAAACCAAAAAAGCACATGATACATCACTGAGTGTCGGAGGGAGCAGGGCTGGCATATTACAAAGCAAATGAGAAAATGAGTCTCTAATAATTTATAAATCTTAAAAATGTAGTTATTCATCCTTGTAACCAAAATAGCAGCTTCCTCCATCATCAATATAAGAGAATGTTTACTTTAATGTAAGTGCTTTACCGAAAAGTGAGATTTGAGCTAATCAAAAGAAAATTTAGACTTAACAAAGGAGAGGGGACCTGAATTAGAAAGTATATTAGTGGTGGTGGTGGTGGTGATGATGGTGTGCTGTGGAGTTGGTTCCAAGGCTGTAAATGTTTACAGGAGCACAAAGCCTAATCTTTCTCCTGCGGATTGACTGGTAGATTTGAACTGTTGACTTTGAGGTTAGCAGCCCAGCTTGTAATCCACTACACTACCAGGGCTCCTTAAACATTATAGTGTTGTCCTTTTCCAGGGACTGGCCCCTCTTGATTACATGTACGAGTTACATGAGTTGACGTCTCACCGTCCTCACTTCTGTCTGTACTTCTATCAACTCAGATTTGTTTGTTCTTCTGGCAGTCCATGGTATATTCAACATTCTTCACCAACACCATAATTCAAATGCAACATCCACACTCCCCTGGTCTTCCTTCATCATTGTCCAGCTTCCACATACAAACGATTTGACTGAAAATATCACCACTTGGATCCGGTGCACCTTAGTCCTTAAAGTGACATCTTTGATCTATTTTAATACTATGTGTTTTATCTACCTCTTCTGTATTTTTTTTAATTTTGATTTGGTTGCTAATATTTAAAAGTCAAGAGATTTCATAGAGTTTTAATAGTGAGTAATTGTTATCATGACTAATTGTGATTATCACAACTATAAAGGTAGAAGTTTTGTAATACAAAGGGAGAAGTACTTAATCTTACAGTCCAAAAAGAGAGGACCCTAGAATTAACAAGGGAGAAGACCACAAGAGGAATGCAGGACCCTATCCAGAGAAGCAGCAACACCAGAGCTAGAGGCAGAGGTGATGGCATGGAGAGAGAGAGCAGCTAAGGACTCTAGATTCATGGAAAGAAAAAGGCTGCAATGCTGGCGGCCAGGAGGCAGGCTTGCAGAATGTATCCTTTTGGTTGTTTAAATGATTATATATTTCTGAGTTTTTTTGTGTACCTATCCCCCACCCACCCACCCCAAAAAATAGAGGGAATAGAAGCAAATACTGTTGAATGATGATACATGGAGGGGACTGTAATCATTGCAATGAAACAATAAGAATAAAACCTATGTTCTCCCATGTAAACTATCACTCAATTCATAATAAAAACTTGAGAAAAAAAAAAGAGAGAGAGAGAGAGATTTCATAGAGAAATCATTTTTTTATTAAAAGATCTGACATTTTGGTAATAATGAACCCTCACTGCCTCATTACAACAATTAGCTAGCAGGTTTCAACCCGACCTGTCCATGGGACATCACCTAAAAACCTTTGATAAATTACCTATACCTGAAGCTGCCCCTCTGATCATTCTCAGGAAGACCATCTTAATATTTAAAAGTGCCTCAGTGGGTTCCAATGTGCAGCCAGAGTTTAGACTCATTGATCTAGAGCTGGGTTCATGCACTGGACTGCAAGATTGGTTTGAACTGCAAGGTCAATGAATCAAGCTCACCAGCCCCTTCTCAGAAACCCTATACAGGTTCACTGTGAGTCGGAACCGACTCGACGGCACTTAACAACAACAACAACAAACTCAAACTAACTGCTTTCTAATCAATTCTAACCAATAGTGACCCTACAGCACAGAGCAGAACTGCTCCCTAGGCTTACAATCTTTACAGAAGCAGACTGCCTCCTCTTCCTCCCATAAAGACTTTAAATCTTTACAGAAACACACTGCTTAGTCTTTCTTCTGCAGAGCAGATGGTAGGTTAGAACCACCAACCTTTTGGTTAGCAGCTGAACACTTAACCACTGTGCCACCAGGGCTCCTTCAATTAATCACAGGAACCAAACACTTTGCCTTGTTCATCCAGTTACCCGATTCTCAGAGCCTCATTTAAATAATCCCAGTTTAAGAAAGGAGCCCTAGGGGAGCAATGGTCCAGCACTCAATTACAAATTGAAATGTTGGCAGTTTGAACCCACCGTGGTGAAGCACTGTAGGATAAGCACCAGACCTATAACCACAAGGTCAGCAGCTCAAATCCACCAGCTGCTCCTCAGAAACCCTATACAGGGTCAGAACAAACTACAGCCCTTAACAACACCAACCAAAGGAGAAAGGCCCGGTACTGTACTCCTGTAAAAATCACAGTCAAGAAATCACTATGGGGTAGTTCTACTCCGTCACATGGGCTCACTGTAAGGTGACCCTTAAAAGGCCTTGCAATCTACTTCTGAAAATTAGTCAATGAAGATCTTATGTATCTGACTAGCCATCTAAGGTACAACATGTATGGAAGAAAGAAGTCTCTTCATGTATGGAAGAAAGAAGAGTGATGAGAATTGAAGATGCATGGAATCAATTAGTAAAATGGACCAAGAGAACAGGTGAACATCAGTCTCCATGACCATGAGACCAGAGGAACTAGATGGTGACCAGCAACCACTACCAACTGCCCTGAAAGGGATCAAATTAGAGTGAGAGAAAATGTGGAGTAAAGCTCAAAATTATTTTTTTTTTAAATGACCAGGCTTATTGGTCAGAAAGAGACTAAAGGAACCCAAGACTTTTAACCGTTGACCATTATTCAGGTCCGGAAAGGAACTCACCCTCATGGCCCAGTTTTCAGCTAAGCAGTAAATAGTTATATAGGGGAAAGCAACACTAGCAAAGTCTGCTCACCATGGGATGGTCACCATTCAAGATCAAAAGGGCAACGTTTACCCAAAGACACAGTTGAGAAGAGATGGGAAGGTGGGTGGAATGGAAATAGGAACCACAGGAGGAAGTGGGGTCACTGCTGCTGCCTGGGGGAGAGTGCAGTCATTGAGATGAAACAA
>NW_006408583.1:5441582-5492576 GCF_000296735.1 Chrysochloris asiatica
TGTTGAATGTAACTGATGATCTGACTGGATGATCAGAGCTCAACCGGAAGAAGATAGAAGAGGAAAAAAAGAGTAATCTGTTACAATTTGATGAACTTGACTTACACCTATGGATGCAGTAGCTCAAAAGAGGGAACAAATCCTTACAGCAAGGATCATTGCCACCCCCTCCATGCACAGAGTAGACAGGGATGGGCAACTTGGACATTGACACCCAAAATGGGGTACTACAAAGGTAAGAATTGACTGGCTTACAAGCTTTCAAGAGGGAACCTAGATCCAGAGGGCCTGGAGGAAGGTAGAATCTCCAGTGAGTAATATCCAATCTTTCTAGGCAGGGCTGATGAAATGAAATGCGGATGGGTCTCTTGTGATACAATAGTGAATAATTGTTATCAAGACTGCTTGTGAGGGTGGGAAATGTAAAGGTAGATGTTTTGTAGCAAGGAGGGGAATTATTAACTTTTCAGTCTAGGAGCGGAAGTCCCTGGGACCATCAAGGGAGAAGAGTGGAGCGCGGGACCCTATCCAGAGAAGCAGTGATGGCTGAGATGGAGGCAGAGACGATGACATGGAGAGATGGAACAGCTGGGGACTTTAGACAGAGAGAGTGAAGGGCTGTGTGCTGATGACCAGGATGCAAGCTTGTAGTGTATACCCTTTGGTTGGTTGATGATGCATGGAGGGGATTTTAACCATGGCAGTGAAACAATAGATGATAGGATGAATGTAAAACTAATGTTCTCCCATGTAAACTATCATATAATTCACAATAAAACATTAAAAAAACCCAAAAACTGATGATCTGGTCTGTAGACCTTCACTTAATTCCAAAGTTTTTTAAAAGTCAAACAAAGGAAGAAAAACCCTATGGGTCACAACAGTCTGATCTGAAACCCGTCATGGGTGGTGCAGG
The DNA here is from genome assembly GCF_000296735.1 of Chrysochloris asiatica. NCBI lineage: Eukaryota > Metazoa > Chordata > Mammalia > Afrosoricida > Chrysochloridae > Chrysochloris > Chrysochloris asiatica. The sequence goes on from NW_006408583.1 coordinate 5,442,499, forward strand.
ACCAGGCAGCATCTTGTTTTGCCAACATGGGGACAGGGAGGAGCTAAAAACAACAATCGTGCTACAGACACAGAGACTGTCTAGGAAGGAGGACTTGGTTAAGCAATATGAACTTTATTAGTTACAGAATCATCTCATGTTTCTCAGAGTATGGTCAATAGACCACCTGCATGTGAAGCCCTTGTTAAAATGCAGATTCCTAGGCCATGTTGCAGACATAAGTATCACAAAGGGATAAGCTCCTTTAGCACTGAAAACCAGTCTCAGTTTCTGAGAGCTTCTCCTCCCCTCCTGCTCCTACAGTCACCCACTGTCTGACCTTGAGGAGCACTGATATGTGTTGATCGGAGTTCTGGTGTGCTCCTGCAAGATAATGCTCTGGACCACAAGGGCGGCGGTTCAAATCCACCAGCCATTCTCGGAAACTTGATGGCACTAAACTACAACAATATGGGTTGAAGGCTAAGGAGCCATGGAGTTATTTCGTTGCACAGAATGATGAAGTTCAAATCTCTTACATTGTCACTCTTGTAGCCACACTTAGCTTGTTCTCTTTTGGACTATCTTTCCTTTATTTAGAACTGCTCTTTGGTCCTGCTCCTAGTCTCTCTATTGTCCATGGTTCATATGTAAAGATGAACTTGGTGCCTTGATGTTTAAGAACACACAGACGTTTTACCTCCCAAATGTGGAACAGAGGCAGGGAACCACTCAAGACACCCTCAGGTCTACCCAAAGGAGTTCTTTGTAGCTTTCTGTGACACTATCAAGCTCCCATGGGCTAAAGTAATATGTCTCAAGTGTGATACACAAATGACCTATATCCGTTAACACTGAGCAGCTGGATAAACATGTTGACTCTGCGTCTCACACAAAACTCAGTAAATAAATAAGAATCTCTTGGCAAGTGAGCTTGGGAAGCTGTACTGGTAACAAGCTCCCCAGGTGACTTTTACACACAGGATGCTTGAGAGCCACTGAGCTCTAGGTTCAACAACCACAACAAAAAATACTCTCTACAGAACTGCTGGAAGTCCACAGGGACCAAGGGACTCAATTGGTTAACATTCTGAGTTCTCACATCTTCCTCTCTTCACTCCCATATGGGCAGAGTTTATGTAATTCAGAATTGATCCACTGAAAGTGACCATATATTCTATATTGTTATTATCCAAGTCAATCAGACATTATTAAAAAATGAAATAAGAAATATTTAAACACAAACTATATACTGGAAGAGTCTTTTATAACAAAAACAGAGACTAGCTTCATGCCCTGAAAGCTTACAACTATGGCCCGTACCAATTCCATTTTAAATCAATGTGCCAGCACAACCAGGGAACACCTCTCAGTGGAGTTCTAAGTTTCTAATATCCTTTCTATGCTTTCATACACAGCTCATCCGTTGCCTCTCCAAAGCTGGATGATACTGTTAACCATTACGTGGCAAACAGGCTCTAAAACAGTGTGACAGTTTATGCCTGACTCAAGTCATCATAGCTCTCTTGAGGGGATTCTGCTCTTCAGGCTCACCTGTTGTCTTCCTGCCATCCACAATCCCCCCTTGAAGGAAGTTAAGGCTCTTACACACTCGATTACACTTTACTGATTTACAGTGCCAAACAGTCATTCACATAAGGGCTCTCCATAAACATTACTGGATTATGCCAACTCAGGTGATTGATTCTGGACCTCTTAATACGCCACCTATCCAGGGACAAATTCCACATACCTGACTGATTTCAGCTCCTCAAACTAGACTCCCTCTACCCACACCTAGCACCTACTGTCTGTTGAAAATAAGACTTCAGTTAGAAGGACCTACTACAGAAAAATAGGTTATAAATAGGAAAACAGGTAAAACATTATGGTGAAGGTCTACCACTTGTACACAGGGAGAATAATTCACATGAAAGTGAGAACAAACCAGCTTCCCTGCATGATAGAAAATGTCTTTTGACCTCCTTCCAAACCAATCTAGCTGCCGTAGAATTGATCCTGGCTCATGATGACCCATGTGTGTCAGTCTAACTGTGCTTGGAAATCATCCAAACCAGTGCTACTTCAACTTGAATGTATCTATGAGTCACTTGGAGAATCATTCTAAAAATGTCATTTCTGATTCAGACAGTCTGGGGTGGGGCCTGAAACATGCATTCCTATTCCTAACAAGTCCAATGCTGAAGCTGCTGGTAGCACGGATTTTCAGAGTGCGGTGAGGGGACCAAATGCATCACATGTTGGGACATGCAGAACCATAGACCCACCCAAGACCTAAGGAAAGAGAATCTTCATTTCAACAAGATCCTCAGGTGATTAGTATGCAAATTTGCAAAAAAAAAAAAAAAAGGGCAGGAGAAAGGCTTACCTAATAGTATATATATCCTGAATATTCTTCTCCCCATCCTGTGCTTCCTTAAAAGCTTGCATTTGTAATAATTTCACAATGGTTTTTATCAAGCCATGGGTATTCCTGTAAAGAAATATAGCAAGGTGTTAAATATTATAGATGTAGAGTGAATAATCAGTTGCTTAATCCTACCATTTAAAAAGAATTGACATTTGTCACCTACACTGAACAGTAGCTACCCACATCTCCCCAGCTCACTTATTAGCACAGCAAGGAAGAGATCTACATGCAAACTTTCTCTATCCAACACAGTTAAAGAAGTGGAGATGAGGAATCAAACCACCAACCTATTACCTCCCTCCATATTCTTGAGAGACAACCATTATGAAAAACCCAAACCACACATTACGCCACATAATTGCAGGCAGTGACCACATCAGTTACCAATACTGACTTATCACATCCTTCATTTATAAATACTAGAGGTGTTATGAAAAATAACCAAACATAAGAAATGAATCAGCTGCTCAAAAAAGTTAGTGAGGGGACCAAACAAATAAGTTCCATTGTAAAAAGAGTCCTTATCTGTAAAGTCTATGGTTGCTACTTGGAAACCCTATACAGGGTCGCTATGAGTCAGAAATTACTCCGTGGCACTTAACAACCACAATCTTGTTAGGGTGCCTTCAAAAAACAATGTCCAATCAATGACTTCTGAGGGGATCTGCTGAGTCAATTAAGTTCAAGGCTAAAAGGTCAGCTCAGAAGGTTATGATGACTGTTTTTAGGACTCCAAAGGGATACTGTTGATAGTGTTTCTCAAAAGATACGGAACAATCATGGGGACTAATCAAAAAATTGAAAACTGCATTGGAGAGAAAAAGTCCAGGAAAGTTTCAATGAGGAATTATTTTCCATCACAACAACGCATCTGCTCATTCATCAAGCTTAGCAAGGAATGTGCTATGATCATTTTGTTGGAAAACTTATTCCATCTACCCTACAGTCCTGATCTTGCCCCTTCAGACTATTTTTTCCCAAAAAAACTCAACGAACATTTAAAAAGAATATGATTTGGGTCCTTCAAGGATAGCGAAACTGCAGTTTTGAAGTAGTATAAATTGAACTAAACAGAATAATTAGGGGAAAAGTTAGAGAGATAGAAACACCACCTTTGGAAATTTATAGATATAGACAAAGGCTATGCAGAGAAAAAATAGATTACTACTTTGATATTTTTTTGAATCAAGTTTCTATGATTTTGTGGCAATACTTTTTTACTTATGCAAGTATATAAAAAATAATTTCCTACTCTTTAGAAAGGATTTCCCTGGGAACTAGAAATCTTTTAAATAAAAGAAGGTTAGTTGTATAATGGAAACAGCGCAATTATTCTTAAATCACAGTTGTGAAGTAGTGGGTTACGCACTGGGCTGCTAACCACAAGGTCAGCAGTTTGAGTCCACTAGGCACGCTACAGGAGAGAGATGAGGCTTTCTGCTGCAGTACAAGATTTAAAGTCTCAGAAACCCTATGTAGAGTTGCTATGCAATGGGACCAACCAGTCAGATCTGACTATTTACTGAGCATATATTATGAGCTAGGATTCCTCGCGTGGCTTTGTGGGTTAATGCGCTGGACTGCAAAATTAGTCTGAACCGCAAGATCGGTGGTTCACGCTCACCAGCTGATCCTCGGAAACCCTATTTAGGGTCACTATGGGTCGGAACTAACTCAATGGCACTTAACAACAACATTATGAGCTAAGTACTTTAAATATGAGTAGTCATTTACTTTTCAAGATATAATACATTATAAAGTACTGTTTATTTTATTCTTGGGCTAGAACAAGAATCGGACTTAACTAGAAATCATTTGGGGCCTTTACATGAGCTATTATAAGTGCAGCTTCTGTGGCATTTATGGCTTGCCAACAGACAAGTTTGGTCATATAGTAGATCTCTGCTATCTAATCCAGTAGCCAATAGTCACATGTGGCCACTGAGCACTAGTAATGTGGCTACCAATCCCTAAGAAGTGGTAAAGTATAAAATATACACTAGATTTAAAAGGCTTAAGACATACAAAAGAATGCAAACTATCATATATAATTTTTTATATTGACTACATATTGAAATAATACTTTTCATATATAGTGAGCTAAATAAAATATATTATTAAAATTAATTTCACCTGTTTCTTTTATGTTTTTTAATGTGGCTACAATATTTTGAATCCCATATGTGGTTCATATTTGTGGCTGGCGTTCTATTTCTGTTACACAGCACTACTGTAGACATGCATGTGGTTTTAGTTCCTGAGTGAATTCTATGATGAGCATTGAGGTTTCTCTGATTGATAAAGCACTCAATACTGTATTTAGAACCGTAAGTTTTCTCTTTCATACAAATCCTCTTACGACCATGACGTTTAGACTCATGGATCAATCTTGTGACATATATCATATGTATATATTTTCTCTCCGGTTTGGACCCTCGGCTTACCAGAGGTCTCAGCACTGCGGGAAGACTTTCCCACCAGCTCTCTTTGCCTGTGTGTATTCTCTAACAGACGTCAAGTTGAGCTTTAGCTTTTCTCACATTGACACTGTGTCAACTGCATTTTACTCTACTTTGACCAGCAAGGTGGCAAGTTAAGGCCACGATGACTGACTAAACTAGAAATAACAGTAGCTCTCCTGAGAAAGTCCCATTCCCCACCCCTAGATATGGATCCTGAAGAAAATCAGAGCTGTGACAGGAAGAGACAAGCAGCCATTATTCCTGCTTGGAATAACACATGGAAACAATCGAAGTGTTCATCAACAAGTGAATGGGTAAAAAAAACTGCGGTGCATACAAACAATGGGATACTTACTACTCAGTGATAAAAAACAGCACTGAATACACAAAATACCTCACAACATGGATAAATCTGGAGGACATTATGCTACGTGAACTAAGTGAATCATAAACAGAAAAATAGCTCCTAGTATGGTTCTGTAGGATCAGCACTGAACTTTTAACCACTAGGTCAGCTGTTTAAACCCACCAGCTGCTCCTCGGAAATCCTATAAAGGGTCGATGTAAGTAGGAACTGACTTGATAGCACTTAACAACAACAACAAAGGACAAATGTTGTATGAGATGATTATCTTTAAAATCAAGAATAGGTTTACACACAAAATGAAATGCTCTTTGATGGTTGCCAAGAATGGGAAGGGGAGGGAAGGAAAATCACTAACTAGATATTTGTTTATCATTAAGTGCTATTGAGAGACAGTTCTGACTGATAGCGACTCCGTATAGGGTTTTCCAGGAGAAACTGGTGGGTTTGAACCACCAACCCTGCAGCTAGCAGTACAGCACTACACCCAGGCTGTGTAAAGTACATACAAGCTAATAATGGAGAAGGAAAGGCAATACGCAGTATGAAGAAAGTCAGCACAATGTGACCAAGACAACAGAAGAAATGAGAGGCACACGATTAAATGGCAAATGACAAGTCTTGGTGTGGCGCTACAGGACAAGCACTGGACTGCTAACCACAGGTTAGTGGTTTAAGCTCATCAGTTGCTCCTCAGAAACCCTGTACAGGGTCACTATGAGTCAGCACCAATTTGACAGCACTTAACAAGAGTAAATATAAGGAACGTTGGGGTCACAGTAAGTTAGTTGTTGGCTGCTAACTGAAAGGTCGGCAGTTTGAACCCACTATTCACTCTGTGGGAGAAAGATGAGGTAATTGTCCTTAAAGAAACGGCCACAGAATCCTTACAGAAGAGTTCTACTCTGTCCTACAAAGTCACTATGAGTCAGTGGTTGGGTTGTTGTTGTGTCTGTTTGTGTAACAGCAATAATTTGTGAATGGACACACAAGTAAATATGTATGCTAAACAGGTGAAAGAAGTCACGTGGCAGTACACCCACAAACACATGTAGGTATGTTTATGGCTATTTCTACATACAAATTTGTATGTGAAATGGCTACATTTATATATATGTATATTTACACATATGGTGTTGTTGTTTAGCGCCATCAAGCATACATAAATTGACCACTTGCCTGTCAGTTTGTCGTATTATGGCTTGTGTGTTGCTATGATGCTGGAAGCTCTGCCAATGGATTTTAAATACCAGCAGGATACACCCATGGAAGACAGGTTTTAGCAAAGCTTCCAGACTAAAACAGACTAGGAAGAAGGAGAGGCAGACTACTTCTCGAATATTCAGTCATTGAAAACTTTACAAATAGCAGTGGAACACTGTCAGACAGCATCAGAATACTGAATATTGAAACATTATGAATAGCACCAAAATACTGTCAGATAAAGTATCAGAAGATAAACCCCTCAAGTTGTAGAAGAGCAGCCTCCTCAAAGTAGAGTTGACTGTGATGACACAAATGGAATGAAGTTTTCTTCATTTGCTGATGGGTCACAACTCAAAATGAGGAGAAACAGTTGTAAACATCCATTAATAATCAGAACATGGAATGTATAAAATAGGAATCTAGGAAAATTGGAAGCTGTCAAAAAATTAAATGGGATACAAAAAAGATGATCTCGTAGGCCTTAGTAAGCTGAAATGTACTGGTATTAGCTCTTTTGAAGCAGACCATTGTGTGGTTTACTATGACAGGAATGACAAGTTGAAGAGGGATGGTGTCACTCTCACCATCAAAAAGAGCATTTCAAGATCTGTCCTGAAGTACAACACTGTCTGTGATAGGATAATATCCATATGCCTACAAGGAAGATCAGCTAAAACCACAATTATTCAAATTTACACACCAACCACTAAAGCCAGTGATGATGAAATTGTAGAATTCTACCAACTTCTTCAGCCTGAAATTGATCAAACATGTATTCAAGATGCATTGAAAATTACTGGTGATTGGAATGCAAAGGTTAGAAACAAGGAGGAAGGATCAGTAGTTGGAAGAGATGATCTTCATCTTGTCTAGATGGGTCTGGTAAAAAGAGATGGGGATAAGATTCTTAAGACTCATAGTGAGTAATTGTTATCATGATTAATTGCGACTGTCACAATTGTAAAGGTAGAAGTTTTGTAACAAAAACGGAGGAGTAGTTAATCATACAGTCCAGGAACAGAGGACCCTAGGACCACCAAGGAAGAAGAGCACAAGCAGACTGCAAGACCTTATCCAGAGAAGCAGCAACACCAGAGATGGAAGCAGAGATGGGGACGTGGAGAGAGGAAGCAGCTGAGAACTATAGACTCATGGGAAGAGAGGAACTGAGAACTGGTGGCCAGGTGGAAGGCTTGCAGAGTGTGCCCTTTGGTGGTGTAATTTATTATATATGCTTGAGTGTTAAAAAAAAAAAAGAGCTAAAATGAATAGAGAGAAATACTGTTAACTGATGTTACATGATGGGGATTATAATCATGGTAATGAAACCAGGTGTATCATTTGTTGAATATAAAACTGATGATCTCACCTGTAAACTTTCACTCAACTCACAATTAAAACTTTAAATAACAAAAAAAAAGATGATCTTGATGATAGAAACTATGCTGGAGATTGCATGATAGAAAATAGTAAGACCAAGGACTTCTTCATTGCAAATACCTTTTCAAACAACATATAAGATGACTATATACATAAACCTCACCAGGTGGAGTACACAGAAATCAAACTGTTAACATCTGTGGAAAGAGACAGTGGAGAAGATCCATGGTGGCTGGTGGTTACGTGCCGTGGAGTTGGTTCTAATTCATAGCAACCCTATACAGGGTTTCTGAGGCTGTAAATCTTTACGGGAGCAGAACACCTCATATTTCTCCTGCGGAACAGCTGACCTTGCGGTTTGCAGACCGATTTGTCACCACTACCAGAGCTCCTTGAAGAAGATCCATAGCATCAGCCAAAACAAGGCCCAGGGCAAACTGTGGAACAGACCATCAGTTGCTCATATACAAGGTCAGAGTTAAGGTGAAGAAAATTAAAGCAGGTTCATGAAAGCCAATATATGACCTTGAACATATCCTGCTTGAATTTAGAGATCATCTCAGGAAAAGATTTGATGCTTTAGACACTAACAACTGAAAACCACAAGAGCTGTAGGATGACATCATACAACAAGAAAGTAAAAGGTCATTAAGAAGACAAGAAAGAAGGAAAAGACCAAAATGGATGTCAGAAGAGACCCTGAAACTTCTTCTCCAGCTTAGAGATGCTACAGTAAATGGAAGAATAGAGGAGGTAAAAGAAGTAAACAGAAAGTTTAAAAGAGCAGCTCAAGAAGGCAAAGTCAAGTATTTTAATGAACTGTACAAAGACCTGGAATTAAAAAAAAAAAAAAAAAAAAAGGGAGGACCATGTCAAACTGAAATAAGGAAAAATTCAAACGCCAATTTACAATGTGGAAGGCTTCTACGGACAAAATTTTGAAGCAGAAAGCATCAAAAAAAGAGTCACTGTACCAAAAAGAAATGATCGATTTTCAACCATTTCAAGAGGTAGCATGTGATCAAGAGTCAATGGTACTGAAGGAAAAAGTCAAGGTACACTGAAGACAATGACAAAGAACAAGGTTCTGAGAACTGATGGAATTGAAATCTTTCAACAAACTGATGTGGCACTATAGGCACTCACTCATTTATTCCAAGAAATCTGGAAGTCTTAGCTAAACTGACTGGAAGAAATCCATATCTGTGCCCATTCCAATGAGAGGTGACCCAACAGAATGCGAAAATCACTGGACAATATCATTAATATCACATGCAAGTAAAATTTTGCTAAAGATAACCCCAAAACATCTGAAACAGTACATTGACACAGAACTGCCAGAGGTTCTAGCCAGATTCAGATAAAAAAAACATGGAATGAGGGATATCATTGCTGCCATCAGATGAACATTGGCTGAAAGTAGAGAATACCAGAAAGATGTTTACTTGTGCTTTATTGACTATGAAAAGTCTTTTGACTGTATGGATCACGATAAGCTATTGTTAACATTGTGAAGAATGGGTATTCCAGAACACTTCATTGTACTCATGAGGAACCTGTTCACAAACCAAGAGACAGTCGTTCAAACATAACAAGGGGACACTGAATGGTTTAAAATCAAGAAAGGTGTGCACCAAGGTTGTATTTTTATAGTGGAGTAGGGTGTCCTGTGGGCATTTATCAGCAGTCCTAAAAAAGCTTTGTATTATTGACCAGGAGGGAGAGGCCTTCCTTTGAGCACAATGGAGGAGGGGCTGTCCAGACTGGAACAAAGGTGCCTCAAGCATTTCTGAGTTCTATATGGTTATTGCAATAAATTTTTGAACCCAGCTGAGTGGCAAGGGCTGTTGGAGTTAGTTATTATTAGTGTCATCTTTTTTTTTTTTTTTGCAACTTCCGACAAGAAAGGAATCAACAAAGCCAAGATCCTGATTTTGACCTTATACTTATCAAACAGTGAGAAAATTAATATTTTTTAAGGCCACCCACTGGTACTATTTCTGTTATAACAGCATTAGAAAGCAAAGCTAGTTTCCATCACATCTTTTCCCCATTAGTTCCACAAATCCTATATCCACTTAGCAAAGGTACAAGCCACATACCAGACAGATAGCCACAGTCTTCTAATTCAGACTTTTTATTACCAAAAGGCCTTTGGTAATGATCAGATAGAACATATCCCTTCTTGGATAGGTGCCAGGAAAAGCTGAATTTACTTAAGTAACCCTCTAAGGGAAAGCAAAAGGAATGTTAGTCCTGAGCCACAGGCATAGTGTTGAGAGACAATGCAAATAGAACTCTCAATTTTCACTGGGCATCAGATCCAAGACCCAGATCTTATCATGAGAGAGAGAGTGTGTGGGTGAATAATAATGTGAAAGTTCCCAAAATAAAAACAGAAAAGAAAAATGTTGGTCAGGCTGTGCAAAATATACTAATAAAAACTAGCCATATAAGCTGCTTTACACTAAGTAAATATGGCACAATTACTATTATGCAGGAGATGAATCTGTGTTAAGTTTCCTTGGTGTCAGGTTCATTTGATTTCAACACTAAGTATTACTTACATATGTTCCGTCTCCTTTTGAAAGACTTGAAATGATACTTGGTTATTTGCTTTCAAAATATTCCAAATAAGAAGTACTTTCTAGTACTCAGACTTTTTTGGCATTGGATGGGAATAACCTGGATTTGTACTGAGAATAATAATAACAAGAGCTACTCAAAAGTGGGACATCCCTGGCTATCATGGGAATAAATAGGAAGCATGTGACCAGCTAGAAAAGAATAAGGAGCCCTGGTAGCGTAGTGGATTACAAACTGGACTACTAACCACAAAGTCCGTGGTTCGAATCTACCAGATGCTCCACAGAAAAAAGATGAGGCTTTCTGCTCCCACAGATTTACAGTCTCTGAAACACTATACAGCAGAGGTGGGGAACGTCTGGCCCATGAACTCATTTGGTCTGGCCCTGCCAAAGAAACCACAGTTCCAGCCATCACATTGTTGTTGTTAAGTGCCGTCAAGTCGATTCCAACCAATAGAGATCATGTATAGGGTTTCCAAGGAGCAGCTGGTGAGCTTGAACCACCATCCTTGCATTTCAAACAACTTTGCAGTCTGATGCCATTAGCCCACAGCGCCACATGAGTTAATTAAATGTTTGACCAAATATAATAGGCTATTTTTCATGTATTTATTAAATAGCATATCTTATTTTAAGGTTTTTCTACCACAAAATAACAACTTTGATGTACAAATATTTCTGATTCCAAAATTAATCCTGTCAGTGGCTTTTATTCACCTTATAGCTCCAATCTTTTGTTTGAAGCCTAGCTTACTTAATTTAAATTTCAAAAGTAATCATGTCTGTAGGTGGGTGGCAGGTCTGAGAGCACCTTATGAACCATATTAGATCATCAATGTAAGAGGAGAGCTGTTGCTGCTGTTTTTGTAATGTGCCATGGAGTCAACTCCGATTCAAATGATCCTATAGAGGGAGTTCTAGGAGTGGCTGGTGGGTTTGAATTGCCAGCTTTGTGATTAGCAGTCCAGTGCTTATTCCACAGTTTCATACCAGGACTACAAATGGGGAGAGTAGGATTCATTTAGTCATGCTAGAGTTAACCAATGATTGATTTTGTATTCTCCCTCTTCTTTTCGTTATCAACTAACAGGTTAATTTTTAAGCTGATAATTTGTATGGCCCACAAATGATATTATAAATTTTGACAGAAAAAAAGCCTCCCCACCCATGCTATCCATGGTCACTATGAGTCGGAACTGGCTTGTTAGCACACAGCCATCACCATCACCAAGAAAGGAATAGTAATCAACAGCAAACATATAGTCCACTAGAAAGGATTTCAGATCCCTGAAGAGGACACTTGTTCAGCCTTAAGCACAATAAGTAACAAGCAAGTAAGAGATTATGACACGCTAGATTAGAATTCTGGGGTGGCACAAATGATTAATACTCTCAGTTATCAACTGACAGTTTGGAGTTTCTAGTTCACACAGAGGCACCTGAGAGAAAAGCCTGGCAACCTACTTCCAAAAATACCGTGTGAAGCACAGTTGTACTCTCCCACTCATGGAGAACCATGAGTGGGAAGTGAGTCAACAGCAACAGGTGGCTTGTTTTACTGCATTAGAATGCTGTGACTGCGGTTGTTGTTAGTGCCATCGAGTCACTTCCAACTCATAGCAACCCTGTGTGGGATTTCCGAGGGGCAGCTGCTGGTTTGAATTGCTGGCCTTGTAGTTGGCAGTCCAGTGCTTACCCTACAGTGCCACACCATTAAATTAGTGATCAAATCATTTTGTAAACTCATTTAAAAACTATTATGAGAAAAGAAACAGAGGCAAATACATACAAGGAGCAATAAAAACTACTTTAGAGTCTTATGTTTACTTTTTTTTTAATCTTAAAAACAAAAAAGATCTCAGAGATGCAGAATGACTGAGATTTTGCTTAAGAGAGTTCTGTATGCTCATTCATCTTCTAAGTACCAGAAACAACCTGATTACATTTGAAGAATTTTTTCATTATGAAAGTAACATGTTTCAGTAGTTACTTTTCTTAAATCACCTAGAGACATCTTGGAATAAACACATCATTCTTACAATGAAAGATTCTGTGACAAAGATGTCAACATGATATAGCTAACATAAATAAAAAATAAAAATAGAACAGACCAAAAGCAAAGCTGAGACGACAGGGAGGAGAAGGAAAAGCAGACAAGTGGAAATGAGAAACCCAGGGCGGAAGTTGGGGGAGTGCTGGTACATTGTAGGGACTGCACTCAATATCATGGAACAATCTGTGTATGAACTAGTAAATGGAAAATGAATTTGCTGTGTAGATTCTCAGCTAACGCACAGTAAACTGTGTTTTGTTTTGTTTTTAAAAAGGGAGTCAGAATGTCCTAAATAAGAAAAGTGTTATGAGCTGCAAATTCAGAGACATTCTCAGATTTCAAAGAGAGGTCGAGGGCTGAGAGGGGGGGAAAGACCAACATCTGGAAATAAATTAAAAGACTTATGAAGAATATTTAAAAAGATCAGATTAAGAAACAAGGGTGATCAGGTGACTCTGTCAGTCTCAGGTAAGGGCCAACTGAGCCCTGGCATCATACAGATACAAGCACTCATGAATACTCCGCTCTGACTGCCGCAGATTAACACAACTGCCTTCAGCCCATCGGGACTGGCTTACTTTAATCATGAATGAAACTTCAAAAAGCGGTTCTTCCTTGGTTCTTCTACTCCTCCCAAATAAAATAAAGTGGAAGAAGCTAAATAGTACAGAGAAACTTCCATAATATGACAAGAGATGAAAACATCTCCTGGGTTTCTAGCCATTTCGTACATAGCAAAATAATCATGCTTCCTAAGGGACAGGATTTATTTAAAAAGAGAGAGAGAGAAGACCCTGAGAGATTTTAAAAAAAAAATTCATTTAATTATCCTAAATCATAACTCCAGTTAAGTCTCAAACTCACACTTAGCCACTGGACCTTCAACCATGATCAAAGACTCAGCCAGTCTTACAGCTTCCATCAGAATTAGGAATCTTTAATATTCTAGCAGATGTTCATAAAAAGTAGATTGTCATATAGATTTTAGGAATCGCAGAAAACTGCACTTAATTTTCCACATGTACCAAACCCACCAACTGGATGTCCCTTACCTATTTGGAAGCAAAATAGGCATACAAAGCAAGCACTACCCGGGTTCTTCTACAGTGGTTTTTAATGACAGTTGGAAAGCAGTTGAGCTGAAATTAAAGGCTGTCATGACACCTCAATATCAAAAACCCAATACCTGGTTTCACAAGAGAGTAAAGTTGTTATTCACAATCCTGTTACTAAGCAACTGTAACAATGGCTGTATGAGCTTTCTAGAAGCTAATGCAGTTAAGGGGGAAAATCTAATGAAATAAAAATAGGAAGCTTCTTGCTTTTGTCAACTTTACCTTAGGATAAACTCAGTAAATTTTTTTTTTTTTTAAATCTAAACTCAAAACAAGCTAAAGGACTAGAAAAGTACACTGTACCATATACCATTCTCTTTCACTTAAATTTTCATTAAGTTCTTCCAAATCCACATGCGATTGGGGATAATAATTAATAATGTCCTTGCCTTTACTCTCCCTAGGGAAAACTTCTCCCTCCCCACCCCCCAAACCAACTTACTGATCAAAAGAACATTTTCAAGCCCTTAAATTCATTTCTTTGTTTACAGAAGCTATAAAACCTAGCTTGCAATTGTTTCATGTTGCCTCAGCTTTGAACCAAGAACACTTAGACATGAAAATACTGTATTCCTTTGAAGGGAACAGTCTCTCCAGCAGAGCCAGACATTTTCCCAGCCACTCCCTTAAGTTTAGGCAATCAGAGTTTTGTAAACGTCAAGTCTTTTTTCAAAGAGAGACTACACTTTGTAGCAGACTCTAGAGGAATGTTTCTCAAATTGTGGGCTGGATTTTAAAGAGGAAGAGGGTCACCCTGGGTCCTGGTGTGGTGTTGTAGAATAAGAATTGGACCACAAGGTCAGTTTGAAGCACAAAGTCTGTGGTTCAAACTCACTAGCCACTCCTCAGAAAACCTCTGCAGGGTTGTTATGCATCAGAACTGACTCAATGGCACTTAACCACAACAGCAGAGGGTAGGAGGGGATCTAACATGATGCCTGGGAATTTTATGGACTAGACCTGCAAAGGACTAAGCAGCAGGTTGCAAGGCTGGGAGATGTGATCTTTTCCTTCATCTTTCTCTCCAGCACTGAACATCTCCTGCAAGGCTGAGACCTCGTGAAGCTAGTCTCCTGAGCTCTGTTCTGTAGTGGGCTACTGCTCACAACCAATGTGTTCATTCCCTCTCTCTCTTTCTCTCTACCTTTCTGCCTCTCTTTCAGTTTCTGAAGGTTGTTAGGTTAATAGGTAGGCAGGATAAAAAGATAACATTTCAGAAGTATATCTTTAAATCAGTAATCATCATGTAGCTTTTGTTCCCAGGATTCCAATAAACTCCTATTTTAAAAAGAAAAATAGAGAAACATAAGTACTAGCAATTGAAAACCCAGAGTATCTCAGCCAAGAAGCATACAAAAAAGACAAAGTCATTCCTGCTTTTAGATCTTGAAGCTGGAGATGGTTTTCTGCCTTAGAAGATTCCTTCCACAGTATTGGAGAAGTCTGTCTGGGTCTTCTGTTTTTAATTAGCTTCTTTCTTTGATTCTCATTTTCCTTTTCTCTTTTAAATAAACAAAACAGAAAGAGTGCAAAGTATAGTCTTTATTATCACTACAAACCACAAAGTTTTGCTACTTGAAAAAAAGTAAATCAAGAAAATTCTGTTTTCTGACACATGGATAATTATTACCATGCCGGTAACAATAATGAAAACTCAGAACTTATATAGCACATTTTATGATCAAACTGATTCAAAAATTAAATCAGTTAGCTTCAGGCTCTACTCAGTTTTCATTACTCTGTGTCTAATAAAGTAGACAACAAGAACATTCTCAAACAGGAAACATCACAAAACTTTTTTCCTGGATCCTTTTGTTGTTAAAATTCTCATATTTGTTTATGGTAAAATTCAAGGCTTTGGCCCATGTCTTGGTCACATTTTCAAAGAACGTTGAAGATTAATAGTCACTCATATGCATCAAATTCTTCATTGAAGCACTGTTTGTAATTTAAAAGATTAAAAACAATAGGTAACTGGTAAATCATGGCAAGTCCATATAATGGTATATTATGTAGCTACAAAAAATTAGAAAACTCTCTGTATATTTAATGGAAAGATCAAGATAATTTTTTAACTAAAAAATGCAAAATAAACTGGGACCTCTGGCTGTGTAGGATAAGCACTGGACTGCAAACCACAAGGTTGGTGGTTTGAGCCCGCCAGACACTCCATGGGATAAAGAAGAGCCTTTCTGCTCCCACAAAGATTTACAGCCTCGGAAACCCTCTGCAGGGTAGCTATGAGCCGGAACCAACTTAACAGCACTTAATAACAACAATGAACAACAGGCAATTATGTCTACTTTAAGAAAGAAAAATTACAAACATAAATTTTATTACATATACACAGAATATCTTTAGATAAAAATAAGACCTGGTAGTATTTTTGCCTCTGAACAGAAAAATTGAGAAATAAGGAAATGAGAAAAACTTT
Source organism: Chrysochloris asiatica (assembly GCF_000296735.1). Classification (NCBI taxonomy): domain Eukaryota; kingdom Metazoa; phylum Chordata; class Mammalia; order Afrosoricida; family Chrysochloridae; genus Chrysochloris; species Chrysochloris asiatica. The sequence goes on from NW_006408583.1 coordinate 5,458,511, forward strand.
GCCTTACACGAGCTCTTGAATTTTATAGCATATGAATATATTATCTATTCAGAAAAAATAAATGTTAATTAAAAAACTATGATCTCTGATAAATTATAACATATATAGAAGGAGCTCTGGTAGCGTAGTGGTTACGAATCGGGCTGCGAACCTTAAGGTCAGCGGTTCGAAACTACCAGCCGCTCCGCGGGAGAAAGATGAGGCTTTCTACTCCCATAAAGATTTACACCCTCGGAAACCCTGTACAGGGTCGCTATGGGTCGGAACCGACTCGACGGCACTTAACAACAACAACAACATAGATAACACAGTAGTGATGATGGATTTATACTGATGTGTGAGTGATATCCCACACCAATATGATTTCCTAAGATGATCTTCTGGAATTAAGGTTAAAACCTAGCTTGCTCTACCCTCCACCACCACCCACTGCTGTCGGACTGACTCCAGCTCACAGCAACCCTATAGGACAGGGCAGAACTGCCCTAGATGGCTGCCAAGGATACAAATCTTTATGGAAGCAGATTGTCACATCTTTCTCTCAGGGAGCAGCGGCTGGTTCAGAACACCAACTTTCCACTTAGTTAAATCAAGTGCTTAAGCACTGAGCCATCCGGGATCTTTATCCTATTCTAACCAACACTTAATAGAAGACATTATCCTTAGCTCCTGATGTTCTAACTTTTTAATACAAGTAGGCAGATTATACAATAAAAGTAGATTTTATGATTGTAGACTTGTAGCCATTTGAAAAGGATTTACACCAAAATAAACTAAATCCACTGTTACAGAGTCCGCTCTGGCTCCTAGAGAGCCTACAGGACAGAATACAAGTGCTCCATGGAGTTTCCAAGGCTAAAAATATTGTGGAAGCAGACTGTCTCATCTTCTTTCTCATAGAGTGGTTGGTGACTTCAAACTACCAACCACTCAGGTGGCAGCCCAATGCTTAATCCCACTGAAACACAAGGGCTCCTGAAAACTATTTAGGGGAGAACAATACAATTATTTGCATTTCATAAATAAAAAGAGGTGGTGATGTAGGATAAGCACTGGACTGCGAACAACAAAATTAGCTGTTCAAACCCATCACGAGCTCCTAGGAAACCCTGTACAGGGGCACTAAGAGTTGGAACCAACTCACTGGCACTTAACAACAACTTAGCAAGGCAAAGAAATTATAGTTACCTTCTTAAGGACAAGTAAGTGAAAACAAGAAACACAAAAGACTAGACTTTTAAAAAGCCTCCCCCAAACTAATTTTTGTATGGTTACACTATAGCTTCTATAATTATGAATGTGCGTATATATAGAAAGAAAATAAATTAGTACTTTTAGCTATGATCAAACCCTTACTCATTAGAAATATCTGATCACCTACTAAGTATAAGACAGTGTACTATATATAAAAACATAAGTAAATGAAAATCACACTGTGAAAAAGTAACCCCGCTGAGAAGAGAAAGGCTGTCTGGGCAGGAAAGGTGACATCTGAGCTGAATCTTAAAGGTTGACATGGATGATGTTAGGAAAAAAGAGGAGCCCCTGAAGAGGCAGAGGATGAGCAAAGGCTCCAGAAGAGTGGACGGTTGCATATGGTGAAAGACAGGAACCCCAACTTGAATAGTAGGTTGGATCTAGTCTGGGAAGAGATTATATACCAAGCTAAATAGTTTGGACTTTATAACTATTTTGTTGTTGGTAAGTACTGTCAAATCAGTTCTGACCCATAGCTACTCTGTACAGGGTTTCTGAGGAGTGAATGGTGAGCTTGAACTGCCAACCTTGTGGTTCAAATCGGTTTTGCAGTCCAGTGCATTAGCCCACAGCGCCACACCAGGACTCCCCTTGACACTATAGATAGCAGAATATATAGAAAAAATGAGGAAGGACCCAAAAAGATGCAAAGAGATAATCTGAGAGAACAGAATAAGATTTATGAAGAAAGGCTAAAGAGCTAGAGGTCAGTGAGCCTAATAGACTTCAAACACAGGAAGGCATCTTATACAGATGAACAGTTATGCTATATTCTGTCTCTACAGAAGGCAGGAAAGAAGATTAAGTATTCAACTCTGGTGATAATTCAATAAAGATAACAAAAAACATTGGAAAGAGCAAGTAGTTCTACCAGAAATGAGGAGGGAGAATAGATGGAACTGGGAGTGGAGGTAGGGTGAAGCCCAAATGGTTTACAGTAGGCAAAACCGACCACTTATAAATCAAGGTCTTATTTGTTAAGCACGAAGCAGCACCTTCTTTTCACGGAGCACGTTATGAGACGCACCCACTTCCATGGGAGGATTCTGTCTGGTCCAATTTGACTATTGCAGAATGGAGTAGATCCTTTTGTCCCTTGTGATCCCATTACCCTTAGACTGGATGGACTAAGTATCATCATACCAAATAAATCCAAAGAACAAAATATTATTAACTTGGAATAATCAGAGAAAAGACAAAATACTTTTAAAGAAATTAATGCTAGTATTTTATCATATATCTACAAACACCAAGGGTTGGCCAAGTATTACCAATGAACTGTACATATGCAGGAAGCAGTAATGCTTATGGGCAGCCTTCTTTCTTAACATACGTCTAGAATTGGCATTATTACTATTGTTGCTATAAATGACTTAGGTATTTTCTTAGTAAACGGAGCAATGACAGGGTAACACACTTCCAACTTACGAACAACTTCAACTTGTCCTTTCATGTTATGTAAATTTGCCATCACTTTGAAATGATTGAACCAGTCCCTACTCAAAACAAATTCTTCATCACAATCACCTTGAATTGCTGCATGTGCAGCTTTTGAATCACTGAAAAGGCTTCAAGTGTATCTGGCACTAATGTAAGACTAAATAGGAGACTGTGTGGCTGTACCACCTTACCTCCAAATTCCTAAAGATACAATCAGGAATGGGTCTCATTTGTAACCCGGGGACTGTTTGTAGAGCAAATGATCACAAATTCTAAACTGTAGGGTTTGAACTTAGCATCATTTCAGCACATGTGAAATATGAATTGCATAACACTCTAAATGAAAGGAAAGCAGTTGGCAAATTAGATGCATGTTGACCCTTAACAGTCAATTAGTGAACATTTTTCTGAAAACTGAAATCACTGACTAATCAAGCATAGAGAAAAACGTACCTGGTTGAGGGAATCAGGTTGAGTGTCCCATTGAGAACATAGCTGAATTCCACATGACCCTGGGCAACAAGTGCCACCAAACCTTCACAGCAGGCTGTTCGAACCACTACGTTGTCACTGCAACACTTCTCCCACAGCAAGTTCAGAGCGGACTTCTAAAATGCAATCAGACACTTTTGATGAACAACAAACATACACACCCCACCCCACTCTACCCCCCATCCCCCAACTAGTCATCAAAGTGGGATTCATTCACAGCAGGTTAGCTTTCTAGAGCAGATACTGTGGTCACTCCATTTGTAGACTAAAGTTGGTTTCCCAAGAGATATTATGAATGGGTTCTGATACAACAGCTCTCTTCACCTGGTACCTCAGCTGCGAAATTAGACAAACTCCAGACAGAGTGAACTGAGGTAAGTGACACAGCTAAACCAGTGAGGGAGCAAGAGTAAGAGCTGCCTCTAGCAGAGGTCTTTAACCAGCAATTTAGCCAGACGCAAATAATAGCAGGGAATTCAGTCGTTTAAATTCAACTCCAATCACATTTACTCTTCAATCCCCAGACAGCAACAGCACTTTTTAATCTTTCCTACTCTCCTACCACTCCCTCCTACCATGCATGTCCCCTTGCCCACCCACCTACCATGTCCCTGTCCCACCCTCCTACCCCATGTATTGAGGCCTAGTATGGGCCCTGGAGCATGGTACTCTGTAAGATAAGCAGTGGACTGCAAAGCACAAGATCGTTGGTTTGAGCCCACTAGCCATTCCACGGGAGAAAGATGAGGCTTTCTACTTCTGCAAAGATTTACAGCCTCGAAAACCCTACGCTAGTGTTGTTAAGTGCCATCGTATCAGTTCTGATTCAGTGACCCTGTAGAGGGGGTCCGAAGTGTGCTTGGTAAGTTTGAACCGCTGACCTTGGTCCAGAGCTTATCCTACAGCACCACACCAGGACTTCCCTATAAAGGTTGCTATAAGTAAAAAATGACTCAATGGCACTTAACAAAAAAATCATGGGCCCAGAGGGAAGAGAGGGAAACAATACTGACAATAAGCAAGCTGCTAGCTCCATGACTTCCAACAAAAGCAACTGTGATTTGCCCCCCTAACATTCTGAGTCAGTCTTCTAGGATATAAGAGCACTGGAGGGTACTCGGGTAAGCGTAAGTTCTTCATCTGGAAAAGAAAGCCTGTAAAAGCAAGAGTTCTAGCTTTCATAACTGTCTCAGGAGTCTATGACCCAAAATATGGTTAAATCTACATGGGAATGCGGGAGTTCACCTCATGGAGATCTACACGAGGCTGGATTTTTTTTTTTAATAATTTAAAACACACACATACACATAATGAAGGCACTTATCTTTCCCCCTGACATGGTTTATTAGGTAAATATATGATTTAGAGAAAAAAGATCCCCAGAGAAAAGGATCTACAGCACCCCGAAAATAATGGATATCAGCACCACAGTACACCCACCTTCCCACTGCTGCTGGCTCTGAGAGCCTCCTAGGTTCCCACTATTGAAAGAATAACACAGCTACCAGTCATCACAGCAGGAAGGAAACATTTACATTCCATTTCTCCTTTTACTCAGAAGGAAATGTATTCACCTGTATGAACAATTTCAAAGGGCTCTAAATGTCATTTCTCCATTACTAAATCAGGAAAACAAAATAAAGGAATCAACAAACTGTTGCCTCAGGAAACACTGGGTCCTTGTGGAAACAAGCATTCATTTATTAATAGAAGAGGAAGTATGTAGTTATAGGAATTTAACATTCAGTAAATTCTAGCAGCTTAAGTAAAACCACTAGATCTTTTCAGAGTGTATTATATGACTTAAGATCAGGGTTCTCAAAAAAATAATTTCTATGACTACATACAAACACTAGAGAAATGCCAATTAGTAAGCCCCTACACTTATTTCAACATGTCAATAGAAGCTGTAAAAAAGCTAATAAAAAAGAATGTCAAAGAAAGGAAACCAATTTATCTCCATTATGAAAATATAATCTTATTTCTGCCTATTACATCCTCAATAGGGTGCATGTTTAAGTACTTCACTTCAGCAATTTCCTCATCAGCTAGGTCAAAATACACTGGTCAACCATAACCCATATCTCTTACTGAGATACTGGTGTATCTCAGTAAACATTATCTCTGAGCACTGGCCTACCTTGTGTATGGCTTCCACGTTCAATGCATAATCTTACCAACTTAGAACTCCCATGTGGGGCTGCCCTAAAGCAGGAGAAATCTACATCCAAACTCCTAGGGTCACTTTCAGTATTAACCAAAAATATTCCCTCAAAACCAACACAATCCACCTTCTCTACAGCATGTCTTTATTCATCCCACCTACAGTAAGTCATAAGAAACACCACTTGTCTATCAGTATGTCTGATGACTTGTGTGTTGCTATGAAGCTGAAAGTTATGTCAACAGGGTACACCCATGGTGGATAGGTTTCAGCTTAGCTCCCAGACTAAGACAGATGAGGAAGAAGGAAAGGCAGACTACTTACAAATATTTAGCCAATGAAAACCTTATGACTATCAGTAGAACAAAGTCAGATAGCACCAGAATACTGAATATTGAAGTATGATGAATAGCAAAAGAACACTGTCAGAGATACTACTGGATGATGAACCCCTCAAGTTGGAAGGCCCTCAAAATACGACTGGGTAAGACCTACCTTCAAAGTAGAGTTGACTATGATGACACAATTGGAGTAAAGCTTTCGGGACCTTCATTAGCTGAGGGGGCACAACTCAAAATAAGGTGAAACAGTTGTTAAAATTTAAAAATTCTACCAACCTCTGAAATTGATCAAACATGCAGCCAAGATGCACTGATAATTACTGGTGATTGGAATGCAAACGTTGGGAAAAAGAAGATCAGTAGTTGGAAAACATGGCCTTGGTGAAAGAAACAATGAAGATTGCATGAAAGAATTTTGCAAGATCAAGACTTATTCGCTGAAAATCTCTTTTTTAAGCAATAACCATAAACAGGGACCTCACCAGATGGAATACACAGAAATCAAATTAGTTATATGTGTGGAAAGAGACGATGGAAAGCCTTCATATCATTAAAAAATGCAAAGCCATTGGTAAACTGTGAAACAGATGATCAATTGCTCATATGCAAGTTCAAACTGAAGCTGAAGAAAATTTTAAAAAGTGCACAAAATCCAAAATTAGACCTTGAACATATCCCGTCTTATTTTAGAAATCATCTCAAGATCAGATTTCATGCATTAAATACCAATGACTGAAGATCAGAAGAATTATAGGGATGATTATCAAGAACATCATACAGGAAAAAAGCAAAAGGTCATTAAGAAAACAAGAAAAAGAAGGTAAAGACCAAAATGGATGTCAGAAGAGACTCTGAAACTTGCTCAAAAAAAACAGAGATCATAAAACTAATGGAAGAAATGAGGAGGTAAAAGAGTTAAGCAGAAAATTTCAAAAAGCAGCTCAAGAAGACAAAGTCAAGTATTATAATGAAATGTACAAAGATGTGGAGATAGAAAACCAAAAGGGAAGAACATGCTTAGCATTTCTCAAGCTGGAAGAACTGAAGAAAAACTCAAGCCAGGACTTGCAATATTGAATAGTTCTATAAGGAGCTCTAGTAGCGTAGTGGTTACGACTCGGGCTGCTAACCTCAAGGTCGCCAGCTTGAAACTACCAGCCATTCCACAGGAGAAAGATGAGGCTTTCTGCTCCTGTAAAGATTTACAGCCTCAAAACCCTGTGCAGGGTCACTATGAGTTGGAACCAACTCCATGGTACTTAACAACAACAACAACAACAATGGGCAAATTACTGAATGATGCAGAAAGCATCAAAAGAAGACAGAAAGAATACAGTCACTAAACCAAAAATAAGTGGTCAATGTTCAACCATATCATGAGATAGTATATAATCAAGAGCCAATGGTACTGAAGAAAGAAGTCCAACATGCACTGAAGACATTGGCAGAGAACAAGGTTCCAGGAATTGATGAAATACAGACTAAAATCATTCAACAAACTGATGCAGCACTTGAGACATTTACTCATCTATGCCAAGAAATTGGAAGATGGCTACCTGGCAAACAGATTGGAAGAAACCCACATTTGTGCCCATTTCAAAGAGAACTGACAAAACCAAATGTGGAAATTATCAGGTAATATCGCATACAAGCAAAATTTTGGTAAACATAATTTAAACACGGCTGAAACCGCACATTGACAGGGAACTGCCAGAGGTTCAAGTCTGATCCAGACAAGGACTTGGAACAAGGGATATCACTTCTGAAGTAGGTCTTGGCTGAAAGCAGAGAATACCAGAAAGATGTTTTCCTGTCCTTCACTGACTATGCAAAGGCTTTCAACTGTGTGGATCATGACAGGCTATGGACAACGTTGCAGAGAATGAGTATTCCAGAATGATTAATTGTGCTCATAAGGAACCTGACATAGATCAAAACGCAGTTGTTCAAACAGAACAAAGAAACACTGAATGGTTTAAAATTAGGAAATGTGTGTGCGAGGGTTCTCTCACCATAAGTATTCAATCTGTATGCTGAGCAAATAAATCAAGAAGATGGATTATATGAAGAAAAACGTGGTATCAGGTTTGGAGGAAGACTCCTTAACAACCTGCAATATGTAGATGATACAACCTTGCTTGTTGAAAGTGAAGAGGATTTCAAATACTTACTAATGAAGAACAAAGACCACAGCCTTTGGTACGGATTGCATTCAGTGTAAATAAAACAAAAATCCTTACCACTAGACAAGTAAGTAACATGATAAACAGAGAAAAGATGGAAGTTATCAAAGACTTCATTTTGCTTAGATTTACTATCAACACACATGGATGCAGCAGTCAAGAAATCAAAGGACATACTGCATTGGGCAAATCTGTTGCACAAGACCTCTTTAAAGTGTTCAAGGGCAAAGATGTCAATTTGTGAACTAAGTTGCACCTGATCCAAGCCACGGTTTTCTCAATAGTTCCATATGTTATGTCAAAGTTGAGCAGTGACTAAGGAAGACCACAGAAGAACTGTGTTGGAGAAGAATATTAAAAGCACTGTGGACTGCTAGGACAAACAAATCTGTATCGGAAGACATATAGCCATGACGGCCAAACTTGGTCTCTCATACTTCAGATATATTATGAGGAGAGAAAAGTCTCTGGAGACAGACATAATGCTAGGTAAAGTGGAGGGTCAGTAAAAAGAGGAAGACCCCTAACAAGATGGACTGACATAGTGACAGTAGCAATGTACTCAAGCTTAACAACAACTGTGAGGATGGCACAGGACCAGGCAGTGTTTCGTTCTGTTGTGCATAATGTCGAAATGAATCTCAAGAATTCTCCCTCTTTGCTCCTTTTCGTATCTCATTCATGAAAACTGTTAAAAACAGATTTAAAAATTTTAAATAATTCTACGGAATAAAAAGATGACACACACACACAAAAAAAAAGCAATGAACTTTTCACAGCTTAAATTCATTTTGGTTGTGCCCTAAATTGTCACCACAGTTTAGGAAAGTAAGACAAGTGCATATGTAAGAGAAGGAAAGTAAGAGAAGCTTTTAGAAACACAGTGTCCAAGTAGAACTAAAGCACAATTAAACACAGACCTGGTTTGTGAACTGCTGGATCTTTTCTGAACAACCACTTTCCTTTAGGACTGCAGCAATCAGATGGCCCACAGCCTAGAAAACAAACAAAATTAATGAATACATACACTCCAAAGTTCTCCCCAAATGTGCTTTTTAAGGCAATATTGGAATTTGGTGGGTTATGCATTGGTCTGTTAACTTCAGAATAGTGGTTCAAATCCACCAGCCACTCAACAAGACAAAAAATGAGATTTTCTGTTTTTATAAAGATTTACACCCTTGAAAACCCTACACAGCATCACTGAACTGGAACCGACTCAACAGCACTTAACAATAGTATCAATATTAGTTCATATGAGTTTGCTAGACAGTGAATTGGCAACAAACAAAATTCCCATTAACTGAATATGTACTAGGTAGCAGGCATTGAATTTGTTACTCCACATGCATAATTTACAAACTTCATAAGAACTCTCAAGGTAGGCATTATTTTCCCAGGATACAAATAAATAAACTTCAGTTCATAAATGTTAAGAAAATTGCCACATGTTTCACTCAAATTGTTGTCACTTGGTATTAGACAATAACTCGAGGTAACTTAATACATTAAACCATGAGACTAATCAGACACTGAGTTTGAAAATCGACTTTGCATCGAATCGAAATCCATCCTGTTTCATCCTGCTCTGAATGAAGATGGGGAACTTCACAGAGATCTGACTTCTCCCTCTTTCAAGCTCTATGATTTTAATTTCTTTATTATTTTTCCAGCGGGTCAGTTATTTAATACAGCTTTCATCCTCTAAATTTTCTCTCCAAAGTTTCCCCATATGCTGTCAAAGAGTCCAAAATTAGACTCAATACCCTTAATAGGAGCACTGACTACATTAATATACAAATATGAGGATATGTCAAAATGACTTGCATTAAACAGATATATTAAAATGTGAATCGCTTGTTTCGCAACTCATCCTCCATTTGGGGTTGCACACTTGTAAAGGAGGCATTTCCGTCTTTAACAATTCCCTGAAGAATTCTGGACTCTTCCATTGATACCACATCAAAAGAGCCATTTAGGCATTCTCAAGGGACTCAAATCATGTTCCTTTTCAATTGTCTTTGGGTTTAGGAAACAAAAAGAAGCCTGCAAGGGCAAGATCAGGGCTGTTGGATGGCTGGAGCATGGCTTCCCAATGAAATTCTCTTAGGACCACCTTGCTGCCTTCCAAAAAGGAGCAGGTACGTGAAAAGAATTCCACAGTGCAACTTGCTGGCCTTTTTCTCACCAATGCAGCTTTTTAATTTTCTTAAAACTTCTGTACAATATGAGAGAGTTTCAAAAAGTTCACGAACAATAAAAAGATAATGGAATTCTTCCAAAACTTTTTGAAGTCCCCTCATAAGCCCACGTGAATGTCCTGTGTCCTTTGAGAAAATCTATCAAGACAATAGATTTGATGTCCCAGAAAATAGCTCCTATAACCTTCTGAACTGACGTCTCTGCCTTGAATCTAACTGGCCTAGCAGATTTCTTTTAATTACACCTTTCTTTGAAGATGCACAAATGACACTGAAACAAGTGTATTACTTACAGAACTTGCCTGTAGCCATCCACTGATCCTAGACACATATTTAAATATGATTTGTTTGGAATAAAGTCATGAACATATGGACTGGAACTTAGTAGCAATACTTTTTTACTTACCCTCTTTTGATTTATCTACTATTGACTTCAATTTCTTTCTCTTAGTTCTTCAACTCCGCTCAGTTTTGCTATCTTAAAGCCCGAAGACTAGCAACAATGACAGTCATTCTGAGTATTTTATTGTTGTTGTTGCTGAGTGCTACCGAATCAGTTCCAAGTTACAGCAACTCCATATCGGATTCATGAGGAACGGCTGGTGGGTTTGAACTGCCTACCTTGAGGCTCAAGCTGACCTTACAGTCTAGCACATTATCCTACAGTGCCACACTAGGTTGGGAAAACACGTGTCTGTTACAGAACTACCTGTCCTGCACTTGGGATCAATGTTTATCTGTAAATAGATGTCAATCTTGCAAAGTCTCTCTCAACTTAAAACTTTCATTGCCACTGAGTCAATTCCAACTCACAGCAACGTGTATAGCATTTCTTAGGCTGCAAATCTCTTCTTTCAGAGATGAGCAGGAAGCCTTCTCTTTCTCCTGTGGAGTGGCTGATGGGTCTGAATCCTGTGGTTAGCAGTTCAGTATTTATCCTACAATACCACCAGGACTTCTTGCAAAGTCTCTCAAAAAGCACAACTACAAACACACCACCATTGCTTCTACTTTTCTTTTTGTATTTCCCATGGTAAAACTGACTTATGCCCTTCATGTTGATGAGCTCAGTCTGATAATACAAGCTACCCATTTCCATGACTACTTAGCTAAATTTACTGGCTTGTATCTCCTGGTAAAAGGGCTAGTAACAAGGCTTGAGAAGTCTGGGTACCTGTTAACAAAATACACCATATTTCATTGAATATAACTTGCCTTCCATTTTTTGTTTTTGTACATCATTATTTTTATGTACCATTAAGAGACAAAAAGGGGCTGCCAATTCATCTATTATAGTCAACGCTTCTTATAATTGAAACTATTTGTTTTATATTATTGAAAGAACTCTTTTAGGCTCATTTAGAAAATCAAGGCCAAGTTGGCACAGATACAGGTACTACCAACTGTATCACAGCTGCTGTCATCAACTATAAGATGCAACCTAATTTCAAAGAAGTTAAAATGTGAAAAATAAATTTGTATAAATCAAGGAAATATGGTGCTACAATGAGCAGCAGTTACAAGTGAACAATAAGAAGTATTCACAGAGGACAGAGTATAGTCATAAAAACCTCATAAAATTAATCTGAAGCAATAGGGAAATAAAGCTATAGTTCATATTTAGAAAAAGCGCTAAAGGAATAAAAGCTTGATGATACACATCCCACATCCTCCATCAGGTTCAATTTATTTCATTTATTTTTCAATTTATTCTCCTAACATCAGAAAATATAGCCTCAATTGATTATAAAATACAAAATCCAATGATAAATCAGCTTGATTGCATCTTAAATTTTCCATAAGGGAATAATCTAAACTGGACATCTTTTACCATCAAAACGTACACTGTGTTCACTTATCTCACAGTCACACACATGGATATCTCCTGAACCTCTCTGCTAATGAAGGGATTTCATGCATAGGAACACAAAAACTGTGGGCAGGATCCTTCAAGTTGTCATCTTCTTCAGGGTAAGCACCTGCGCTGCACATTGTAGGATACGGCTCCAACCCAGTCAGGTAGAAGGGAATCTTGCATAAGGAGTGTTCTACTCCTCATGGAAGGGTTCCCCACTACCCAGCTAAGTCAATTCCCACAGCAGGTATCTCCAGCGTCAACTGTGGAAAGTATCCAAGATGCTGCATGTCCTTAAGTCTCCAGTCAGGTTTCTTCTGGCTCCTCAGATTAACTCTCACAAGAGAAGATAATAAGCTACTATAATACCTTGATTAACCAGAATGCTTCTAATTAATTGAGGGCTAAATAGGAAGTCCTGGTGGGACACCACAAGATAAGCATTCAACCTCAAGGCTGGTTTCAACTGCAAAGTCAGCAGTTCAAATTCACCAGCCGCTCCTCAGAAATCCTATACAGGGTCACTATGAGTCGGAATCTACTCGACAGCACTTAACAACACAGCAACAACTAGGAAACCATCTTAGTTTCAACATTAACTATTGAAGATTACAAATATTTAGAGATAACATCTCTCCAAATATATTATCATAATTTCCTGCCTTAGTAAGTACGTTGCTGTTGTTAAGTGCCATCAAGACATTTCCAATTCATAGCAACCCTGTGCAGGGTTTCCAAAAAATGGCTGATAGCTTTCAACTGCCAACCTTGTATGTGCTCATCCTACTGTGCCATACCAAGACTCCTTAGTTAATTATAAATTTAAAAATTTTTAATACAGAATATCTTATTGATTGTCATTATTATAAAAATCTATTTGTCTTAATAGTAATACAGCTCTTCTTTCTGCTCTCTCTTCTTTCTGCCCTCTTCTCTTCTCTTCTCTTCTCTCTTCTGCCTCCTGCCTTCTCTCTCCCCGGCAGAGGTCACCTTCCTCTTTCTCACCCTAAATAAAAGTCTCTAGACGGGCAAAAAAAAGTAATACAGGGTTTTAATGCTGTTGATGTTGTTAAGTGCTGCAGAGTCGGTTCCAACTCATAGCATACCTGTACAGAAAGGCTTCCAAGGATGTGCTGGTGGGTTTGAACAACTGAACCTATGGTTAGCAATCCAGTGTTTATCCTCCAGTGCCACACCTTTTAAAATACTAATCCTTCATACTGTGTGAATTTGTAAGTATTTGCCTCTATTCTCCAAAATTAATTACAGAGAAAAAAAATGCACTCAAAATATATAAAAATACATATATATAAATATATACACTCAGAAGCCTCTTAGCTAATCAAGGTTTCATAAATTCTAGGAAGGAAAGTATAATATAAATTGAGGTTAATGAAATTAATCAGTTTCAAATATTTACTACTTAACAACAACATCAAATATAGTATTTTAAATTAACTCATATAAAAGTTGTTTAATAAAGCAACATCAATTTCTATGTGCTGAAGAATAAAATATTTCATGTTAAAAAATAAAGTTCAATGAACAACCTGCCTTAAAGTTTCATTTGTTGCCAAGCAGCAAAATAGACAGATAGACAGACAGATAGATGGATAAAATTACCTGTGATTGAACAAGGGAATTTGGAAATTCAAACCTTTTCCTGATATCATCTGACATTTTGTTTTCCTTACATATAAGCAAGATTTCTGTAACAAAAAAGAGAATACTTATTAGTCTTAAAAAGCTATTCAAAATAGTTTCATTTCTTCCTCAAATGATATTGAAGTAACTCATATCCAAAGACAATAATGGAAATAAAGTACAGTACTCTAGAAACCCTTGGCATACCAGTCATTATTAATGACGACAGCACTCATATGCCATGACTGATAGATGAACTAAAAATGCTCAACAGCTCTTAGTTTCGCCAGGTAGACTAATGCTGAAACACATAAATTCATACTATGTTGTTGGTAAGTGCTGTCATGTCAGTTCCGACTCAGGGACCCTGTATAGGGTTTCCAATGAGCAGCAGGTGAGTTTGAACCATGTACCTTGTGGTTCAAATCAACCTTGCAGGCCAGTGCTTTATCCTACAGTGCCACACCAGGACTCTAATGCATACTATGGTGGAGGTGGTGGTTATATGCCATGGAGTCGGTTCCAACTCATAGTGACCTTATACAGGGTTTCCGAGGCTGTAAATCTTTATGGGAACAGAAAGCCTCATTTTTCTCCTGCAGAGCAGCTAGTAGTTTTGAACTGCTGACCTTGCGGTTCACAGCCCAATTCGGAACCACTACGCTACCAGAGCTCCTGATAATATAGAGGCTAAAAAGTATCCAAAAGTTCACACCTAAATAACATGATTAAAGTATTCAACTGCAAATTTCAAATAGAAATTGATTCTTTTGTCCATCAAAATTGTGAGGGGGAAAGGCTCAGAATGTCATTGTTGTTGTTGTTGTTGTTAAGTACCATGGAGTCAGTTCCAACTCATAGTGACCCTGCACAGGGTTTCCGAGGCTGTAAATCTTTACGGAAGCAGAACACCTCATCTTTCTCCTGTGGAACAGCTGGTAGTTTCGAACTGCAGACCTTGAGGTTAGCAGCCTGATTCATAACCACTACACTACCAGAGCTCCTTCAGAATGTCATAGAAGGTTTTAAATTATGCCTCACTTTGGTACTAGCTTTCATTTGAACATTAATACAACTGCTGTGACAAGTGTAAAATCCAGGTGCACAATTTTCAAGAAGTATAGAAATGACCTAGAAATTCACACTTTAAAAAAAAACCTGCTTGTCTCCTAAAGGAGGACCAAGCAAGCAATTAGCACCGACTTTTAATATTTACATCACACCTCTCATTTCTACTGGGTTCTCAAAAAAACAAAACATGCAAAAGGATAGAGAAGGGCAGGTGGTGAAACAGAGGCATGAAACTAATAAGAGGATTTCCTGAGGATCCAACTTTATCCATTTTCCATGGAGCACTGATTCCACCAGACAACACTTTTTAAAAATGGGTACTTAGATCACCTATTTATTACAACATAAGTAAAAGAAAAAATCAAATGTGTGCCAAAATAGTACCTAGGTGACCTTATCAAAACAGGCAGCTCAACTAAGCTCTCCTCATCTCAAAAAAAAACAGGAGGTACTTTGTCTAGAACTGACAGCTCTTTCTAAGCAGCTTCCTCCAAAGTTAAACTCCCTGAATAGTTAACGTAGCCTGATGTACTTCTGCAACAACGCTGTCCAACTGGATTCCCTTCAATTTGACAGTCCACTGGACTGAAAGATGCACCACTCTAAGACTGCCAACCATTTCCTTGTCTAAATCTATTCATCAATTTCAGCAAGCCAAAATTTCTACAACTTGCCTGTTGTGTCAGTCACACCTTTCTTGGAATTATAATCACCTTTGGTCACCATATTTCATTGTGGATATAATATGGAAATCCAAGATAAAGAAATCTTCATTAAAAAAAATAAAAGATTTTGTGTGGAAATACTACATATTACATTCCAATAATAAATTTTCATTTAACAAATACTTAATTGCTGGTTAAGTGTCAGGCACTCAACAAAGTGCTTAGACTACATCTTGAATAAAATAAGCAAAAATCCTTGCCCTTGTAGAACTTACAATCTACTAGAAAGAGACACACAACAAACAATAAACAATTCATAAGCAAGACATATGTTAAAAGATAATAAATGCTATGGAAAACAAGAAAGTAAAGCATCAAAAAGAGATTGAGATTTAAGGGAAGGGCACTTCCTATTTTAAACAGGTTGGTCAAGGTTAGAAAGTGGTATTTAAACAAAGACTTAAAGGAGAAAAGGGTAATAGCCATATGGGGATCTGGAGGAAGAGTAGGAGGCAATACAGTACTTCAGCGATGTTCTAGGTAATACAAAAAGAACAATCTGGAGCAGGGTGAAGAAAGAAGAGAATGGTAAATGAGGTCAGAGAGCAATGAGGAAGCATTCATAAAAGGCTTTGTGGACCACTGCAAGGAAGTTTGAATTACTTCAGAGTAATGGGAAGCTAGTGCAGAAAGAAGTGGTAAGATTATAACAAAATTACATTCAGTGAGAAGTGGATGGATTCTGGATCTATTTGATGTTAAAACCAACATGATTGGCTAATAGATTAGAAGACAGTATGTTGTTGTTGTAGTTGTTAAGAGCTGTTGAGTCGTTTCCAACTCATAGCAACCCTGGATTGGTTTCCAAAATGCTGCAGGTGAGCTTGAACCACCGACCTTCCAGTTCAAACCGAACTTGCAATCCAGCGAATTAACCTACAGTGCTGCACCAGGATTCCTACATGAGAGTATGTTGTTGTTGTTAGGTGCCATCGAGTCGGTACCGACTCACAGCAACCCTTTGCACAACAGAATGAAACACTACTGGTCCTGGGCCAATCTCTCAACTGTTGCCACACTTGAGCCCCATTAATACTGCCACTTTGCCAATCCATCTTGCTGCGGGTCTTCCTCTTTTTCACTGACCCCTCCACCTTACCAAACATATCCTTCTCCAGTGACTGGTCCCTCCTGACAATATGTCTGAAGTATGAGAGATGAAGTTTGACCATCCTTGTCTCCAAGGAGAAAGAGTCTAGTTTAAGAGTGTGTAAGGGATGATAGAGTCCCCATTGAATAGTTTTCATCTTGTCTAGATGGGTCTGGTAAACAAAGATGGGGAAAAGATCCTCATTATTCAATACGCAACCTGGGCATTGGCTACCCAAAATGGAGGCAAGAAGTGACCAGCTTACAAGCTTTCAAGAGGGAACCTAGATCCAGAGGGCGTGAAGGAAGGTAGAATCTCCACTAAGTAGTATCCAATCTGTCTGGGCGGGGCTGATTAAAAGAGATGGGGATAGCACTCATGTGGTACAACAGTGAATAATTGCTATCAAGATTGACTGTGAGGGTTGGAAATGTAAAGGTAGACATTTTGTAGCAAACGGAGGGGAGTGGTTGACTTTGCAGTCCAGGAGCAGAGGACCCTGGGACCGTCAAGGGAGAAGAGCGGAGGCCGGAGCCTACCCAGAGAAACAGTGATGCCAGAGATGGAGGCAGAGACTATGATTTAGAAAGATTGAGCAGCTGGGGAATCTAGACCCAGAGAGGGAGAGGGGCTGTGTGCTGACAACCGAGGGGCAGACTTGCAGGGTATATCCTTTGGTTGTTTGATGATGCATGGAGGGGATTGTAATCATGGCAATGAAACAATATACGATAGGATGAATGTAAAGCTAATGTTCTCCCATGTAAACTATCACATAATTCACAATAAAACATTTAAAAAAAAAAAAAAACCTTCTACCTTTACAGTTGTGACAGTTGCAGTTGGTCATGATAACAATTACTCACTATTGAATCATGAGAATCTGATCCCCATCTCTGTTTACCAGACCCATCTAGACAAGATGAAAACTGTTCAGTGGGGGCTCTACCCTCCCCTGCATACTCTGAAACTAAACTCCCTCTTGAAACCTTGTAAGCCAGTCACTGCGTGCCTTTATCGCCCCCTCATTTTAGGTATCAATATAATATATCTTGATTGCATGCTTGCAATCAACTTCAGATTTAGGAAGTTGGTAAAATTCTTCTATCTCATTCTCACTGGCTTTAGTGGTTGGTGCATACATTTCAGAAACAGTTTTATTAACTGGTCTTGCCTGTAGGCACATGGATATTATCCTATCACAGAGAGCATTGTACCTCATCTTGATATGTTCTTTTTGACAATGAATGTAATGTTATTCCTCTTCAATATGTCATTCCTGGCATAGTACACCATGTGATTGTCAGATTCAAAATGGCCAACACCAGTCCATTTCAGCTCACTAATGCCTAGGATATTGATGTTAATGCATTCCATTTCATTTTTGACAATTTCACATTTTCCTAGATTCATACTTCATACATTCCATGCTTCGATTAGTAATGGATGTTCACAGCTGTTTCTCTTCATTTTGAGTTGTGCCCCATCAGAAAATGAAGGTCCTGCGGGCTTTTCTCCATTCATGTCATCACAGTCAATTCTACTTTGAGGAAGCATCTCTTACCTAGCCGCAATTTGAGTGCCTTACAACCTGAGGGGCTCATTTTCCAGCACTACATCTGACAGCATTTCTCTGCTATTCAAGGTTTTCAGTGACTAAATATTTGTAAGTAGTTCATCTCTCCTTCTTCCTAGTCTGTCTTCATCTGGAAGCTCATCTGAAATCTGTCTACCATGGGTGACCCTGCTGGTATATAAAATACTCATGGCATAGCTTCCAGAATCACAACACACAATCCACCACAGTATGACAAACTGACAGACAAGTGGTGGAGATGAAAGCATAGGAGACAGGGAAAACGAAGGATGACTCTAAGGTGTTTGATTCATGCAAGTTTTTTTTTTCATCTAAACTGCCTTTGCCTATGTTATACTTTAAACAGCAATTTATTATTTCTTGTTGTTGTTGTTGTTAAGTGCCATTGAATTGGTTCTGACCCATAGCAACCCTGTATAAGATTCTGAGGATCATTGTAGAAACAAGGGTCTTAGCAGGAAGACCAGAAATTCCATTTTGGACAGGTAAGTTTTATATGTCTAATAGATATACCGTGGAGATCTCAGGTAGACAACTGGACACATGAATCTAATTTTGGAATGAGAAATCTTAATTCAAAATAAAAGTAATAATGTACATTACTATGTTAGAGAATCTAAGTCTAAAAAAAGAAGTCTATTTAACTTTGTTAAAGTTATGCGACAAGGTTGTGTTCTTTCACCATACTTATTCAACCTGTATGCTGAGCAAATAATACGAGAAGCTAGGGTCTATGAAGAAAAACGTGGCATCAGGACTGGAGGAAGACTCATTAACAACCTGCGATATGCAGATGATACAACCTTGTTTGCTTAAAGTGAAGAGGACTTGAAACATTTACTGATAAAGATCAAAGAACACAGCCTTCGGTATGGGTTGCATCTCAATGTCAGAAAAACAAAAATCCTCACCACTGGACCAATAAACAACATTCTGATCAACGGAGAAAAGATTGAAGTTGTCAAGGACTTCATTCTTCTTGGATCAACTATCAACACTCGTGGAAGCAGCAGTCAAGAGATCGGACAACGTATTGCATTGGGCAAATCTGCTGCACAGGAACTTTTTAAAGTGTTGAAGAGCAGAGATGTCAGCTTGAGGACTAATGTGCGCCTGACCCCAAGCCATGGTATTTTCAATAACCTCATATGGATGTGAAAGCTGGACAGTGAATAAGGAAGATCGTAGAAGAATTGGTGCCTTTGAGTTGTAGTGTTGGAGGAGAATACTAAAAGTGCCATGGACTGCCAAAAGAACCAATAGATCTGTTTTGGAAGAAGTGCAGCCAGAATGCTCCTTGGAGGCCAGGATGGCTAAGCTTCGTCTCTCATAGTTTGGACATATTTTCCGGAGGGAACAGTCGCTGGAGAAGGATGTCATGCTGGGTAAGATGGAGGGTCAGAGAAAAAGAGGAAGACCCCCAACGAGATGGATCAGCCAGGTGGCACCATTGATGGCACCAAGTGTGGCAGCGGTAATGAGGTTGGCCCAGGATCATACATTGTTTCGTTCTGCTGTGCATGGGGTCACTGTGAGTCGGTTCTGACTTGATGGCACCTGACAACAACAACAACAATCTAGAGTTAACTAAACTTATCTGGTAACCAAACCCCTTTTTTTTTTCTTTCTAGAGTTGCCTGTAATAGTCTACACAACCATTCTTTTCTGGGATCCACACTGGGAAACTCTGCTCTAATGGATTCTCCTCAGTTTCTCTCCACTTTGCCTCTAGAGCTCCATCTTGCTTCTTGAAGTCACTCCCAAGCCTCTACCCCGTATTCCTTTCTTAATGAAAAACTTACCCAGAGCTACTGTTCCTCATCTATTTCTAGATCTCCAAATACTTTCTTATTGGCTCATCTTATAAGGCTCTAAAACATCAAAAATGCAGGATGTCAAAAGCAAAGCACATACATCCCTTCACAGAAGCTGACCGCATTTCAAGTCTTTCCAGTTCTCTTCTCACAACTTCTTTTGCCACGGTTCTCTAAATGTGGCATTGGTGATGATCGTATGCCGTCCAGTCATTTACAACTCATAACAACCCTGTATAGAGTTTCCAGAACTGTAAATACTTACAGAAGTAAAAAGCCTCTTCTTTCTCCATGGAGTAACTGGCAGATTCAAACTACCAACCTTGCAGTTAGCAGTCCAGCTTAAAATCCACTATGCTACTCGGGCTCCTTTCTCTAAATCTAGTCAGTCCCAACATCTCCTTCATTGTCTCTAACATTCCAGAGTCTGTCTTTCCTCTTTCTATACGCATCAACTTGGTTCTTCTAGACAGGTTTACTGCCTAACTGCTTAGGCTTGGGGGGTTCTCCATATTTCAGTTCATCACATACATTGCTGTCAGCTTACAGTCCTAAATGCAATTTCCAACACATTGTTTCCTTGCGAAGAACGTACAGTGGGTTTTCAATTGCCTGACAGATTAAATACAAATTCTGCTGCCTAGCTTTTAAGTCCTCTATCAAAGATCTTACCCATTCCACTTCATTTTCACTTTTGTCCAATTCCAGTCTAGCAAAAAATTGTCTTCAAAATGGTTCCACATGCTCACAATCTGTTCATTCGTAAGGACTGTACTCATGTTCTTGTCTCCCACATGCAGTGTCTTTCTTTATATGCACTACTTAATGATGCAAGTTTCTTCACAACATGTATCTGTGAAAGTCTTCCCAACCAGCCACACCATACAGTAATCAGCTTGCTTTGTACACCTCTAGAACTATTGCGTATGCTCTGACCCAAACCATCATATAATCATTTACATTAATATTGGAAAACTTTTTCTGCGATGAACTGGATAGCAACTACTCAAGTCTGTCCTTGTGGCAGAAAAGCAGCCATAGACAATTCAAAACAAATGACCATGGTGAGAATCGTAAGACTTTACTTACAAAAAACAGATGGCTAGCAGGTCATAGTTTGCTGACTCCTGGTTTGCATGAAGACTTTTTCTTAATTAATTAAATACAAATTTTTTTATGTAATTGCCATAATTGACATTCAAATTTAGTCCTTTGCTTACAAGGCATTTAGGATTAATATGTAAGGTAAATTTAACCTTTCTTACTGTCTAGGAGTCAGAGTGTAGAGCCAGGAAAAAGTTTGTTTCCTTTGACCCACACTTCTTCCTGCCCCAATACTCTGAAAGAAATGGCTCCTTTGAGGCATTCTG
Source organism: Chrysochloris asiatica (assembly GCF_000296735.1). Taxonomy (NCBI): domain Eukaryota; kingdom Metazoa; phylum Chordata; class Mammalia; order Afrosoricida; family Chrysochloridae; genus Chrysochloris; species Chrysochloris asiatica. The sequence goes on from NW_006408583.1 coordinate 5,479,755, forward strand.
TATGAACGATGGGCTGATAGAACAGGCAATACTGTCAACAAATCAACTAAAACAAAATTTAATGCTATTTCTTTTTTAATAACCCTGGATAAAGCCACGGCTCTAACATGTAACTCAGCAAAAGTACCTCAGTTAATGGGGTCCAGGTATAGCTTTTCTGGTGATCTAATCTAATTCAATAAAAGGTAGACTTTCGAATACCCAGAGAAGTAGATGGGTATCAGTCAGTCACAGAATACTCTAACCCAAATTTCAATAGTAAATAGAAGAAACCATAAGGTCCCTGATCCAAACTTTTACTGTTGATGTTGTTAAGTGCTGTTGAGACAGTTCCGACCCATATCGACCCTGTATACAGTTTCTGAGGAACAGCTGGTGAGCTTGAGCTGTTCTTGCAGTTCAAACTCACTTTGCAGCCCAGCACATGCTGGAATTCCAATATTGCACTGGGGACTACATGAGCAGCTGGTTAAGCTACTAGCTTATTATTGCAATGGAAAACCCAAACCAGTATTCTCATTCAGAAAGATGACCCGTCATCAGAAGGTGGGGCACTCGGGTAAAAGAGTGGTGTTTTTATCAAAATTACTTAAGTGTAGATGAGAAATCCCTCAGCTTACAAAAGACAGTCCTTATTTCAGCATGACACTTTAGAGAAGGGTTTTTTAAACCTATGGTAATTGTATATTTTGTAACAAATAGCCATTGTTGTTGTTGGCTGTCATGGAGTCAGTGCCAACACAGAGCAACCTTAAGCACACCAGAACAAAATACTGCTTGGTCCTGCAACATCCTCACAATCATTGTTAAACTTTAGCCCATTGCTGCTGCCACCGTGCAGATCCATATCATTGGGGGGTGGGGGGTTCCTCTTTTTGGCTGACCATCCACTTTACCTATCACGATGTCCTTCTCCAAACCAACACCAATACCAAACCAATACCCATGTTACAATATGATTTGATATCATCCTTGACTTGTTATCCTTGGGTTACAAACTGAAAGTATCTTTTAACTGCTGGAGACATATTTCAAGGTTATTCACAACCATTTGGCCTTTCAAATTATAAAAATAAAATATTCTCTCAGGGAATTTTTAAAAAGAGCACACATGCTTTCTTTAGCATGGACAGTGTAGCATGTGTCCTACTTTATTTTTAATCCCAACTTCCTTTGGGCATTTTACACATTAAACAAAACAATTTATATATCACTTCTTATCTTGGCATTCTTTACAAAAAGGAAACTGGTCACAATATGTTCCATAAATTACATGTTATAAAAGAGTGTGTATGATTTAGAAAGATTTATCTCCAACCTGCCATTGTGCATTTTCTCTAAACTTAAATCAGAAATAGAGTTTTTAATGAGGTTTTTTACAAACACTTGGAAATAAATTATTTAAGTTCCAAGTGTATTAAAGCATTGGCTTAATATAAGCTACTATCATCTGCCAAGGTGTTTCAGCCCTAAAAAAAATGATTTTCCAAAACAATAAATCTATCAATTTTACTTGAGAAGAAATAAAGGATAAGCAATATATTCATAATCTATAAAATACTCTGGGTTTCAACTTTATTTTTTAGTAGTTTCCCTGGGTTATGAAAATATACCACTGTATATCAATACATAAATAAAAAGGTACATACTGTCAAACCTCAAATGAAGAAAAGCAACCTGGAAAACAAAAGAAAATCTAATTATATCACCAAATACTATGGAAATCCAGCAGAGGGAGTAACTGATAATGTGGGGGCACTGAGGGTCGGGGAAGTGATGGTTAAGAAGACACAGTGGTGCACAATGAACTTCAAAAAGGCTACACAGGAAGGGCTGACTAAGGGCAGCAATCTGGGTGGAAGTCAGGACTACAGAGGTGTATTTCTATAGTTAGGTTAATGAACAACATCAGCAGCAGGCTAATTAATAAAAATGCATTCTTCATTTACATTATTACATGTTTTAGAACCAAAAAAATTCATGTGTGTCTGTGTTGGTTTTTTCCTTTCTTTTCTACATTGTTGTTGTTGTTGTTAAGTGCTATGGAGTCGGTTCCAACTTATAGTGACCCTGTATAGGGTTTCCAAGGAGCAACTGGCGAGCTTCAACCACTGACCTTTCAGTTCAAACTGACGCTGCAGTCTAGCGCATGCACCACAGCGCCACACCAGAACTCCTTTCTAAATTAGTTCAATGATTATGCCATTGCTTAGTTTAGTTTCTTCCTTCTAAAAATTAAGGAATCACCACCAGGTCTGAAAACTTAAACACATATTTTCAAATTTTTGCTTACTTTTATTTTATTTTATTTTTTTTTGTGAGGCAAGACGATTATAGAAAAACTGATAGGCATAATCAATAAGTTTGCACTGATGTTTTAAGTTTATGAGGACTACAGCTCAGGTGTATATTCTAAATTCTCCTACTTGCTTTGTCCTGCCCTTAAAAAAGAATTTAAACAAAAAACAAACAACTCTGCCTATACTCTTCAACCACCCACCTTGTTTTGCTGCTCAACATTTTATCTTTGTTGTTCCTCTACCTGCTTAGCTTCCAACTACTATTTCCCAGTGACACTGTTAGATCAGCACCAGACTTCAAACCACAAGGTCGGCAGTTCAAACTCACCAGCTGCTCCTTGGAAACCCTATACTGGGTTTGCTATGAGTCAGAACTGAGTCAATGGTGCTTAACAACAACAAGTATTTTTACACCGTTTCTCTAGGATCTTGTTCCATCATCCTGTATTAAATCCTGACACCTACTAGAAACTCAAGCTTAGCCTCTACTCTTGCTTCAAATGCTTCAAAAGCCAACTGCCACTTGCACTCCCTAAGTACCAGGACAAGACTACCAGAGTCCTCCTAACTTTGTTGTCGTTATGTGCCGGGGAGTTGTTTCTGACTCATAGCGACCCTGTACAGGGTTTCCGAGGCTGTAAATCTTTACGGGAGCAGAAAGCCTCATCTTTCTCCTGCGTAACAGCTGGTAGTTTCGAACTGCTGACCTTGCGGTTTGAAGTCCAATTTGTAACCACTACGCTACCAGAGCTCCTTCCTCCTAACTTTATGAATCATAAAAATGGAAAGATTATGGGGAAATCTCAATGGAGCACTAAAAGAACACTAAGGCATCAGTAAATTAAACTGAGAGCAGAATATACTTTAAAGTTAGCCAGTAATGTCAAACTCAAGCTGAAGCAGAGGGCAGTTAAATGGTCTGAGTGAGCCACCTAGTCACTAATGAGGGAAAGCAGGTACTATGAGGATATTACAGATTGTTAGCGGTCCTCCAATATGTCGTCTTCCCTCTTTCTGGATTAATAAAACTGTAGTTTCATCAGCTTCATTATATTTCTTAGCCTCAAGCACAAGTACATGACCAAGTCTGAGCAGAAACACATGTGAACTGGCTTCCTCCACTCTTTCTCCCCACCAACCATGACATGAAAGGCAATGCCCCTTGGAATGGAGATCCTTCCATGTAGCTAAGAGCAAAGCTGCAAACTAACAAGGAGTCCAAAATGTTACAGGAGAAAGGACTTTTAATCTTGTTTGAACCATTGCATATAGGGCTTTTTTTGTCACAGTAATTAGTATTTCACCAATGAATAAGAGGGACCTGAGATCACCCCCTTCCATCTTTCATTGCAGAACTGAAGAAATGGAATGTCTTAGAGGTTAAATAACTTGCCAAAAGGGCAAACTATCATGGCAGAGAGTTCAGATGAGAAGGGAAGTTTCTTGACTTTCAGTACAGTGTCCTCACTGAACGTTCAGAAGCAGGAAACAGGGCTGACACTTTTCCCATTAGTGACTCACATCCCAGGAAGTGTACCAACTACAATCCAAGTACTGAGCAAGTTTAAGTGACTATGAGTTCTTATGATTTCACCAACTGCAATGCACTAAAAAAGTACACAAATGGCAATCAAATGCCTGCCTTTACAATTTACTTCCTTCTCAGTCAATATCATATGCTATTTATACACAGATTTTATAAAAAGGAGCCTAAAAAAAGACCAAAAGTAGAACATTCCAAGTTAAAAGTAATTGCTGCCCAGGAGAACCAGATATTAAAGTAAGAAACAAAATAATCAACTTGAAAAATAACTGATTTGTCAGAATATTTTAACCAAATATTCTTGAATAATCTTTTTTTAAAGGATCATATATGGACTCCCGGTGTGGCACTGTGAGTTAATGCACTGGAATGCAAAGTGGTTTGAACCACAAGGTGAGCGGTTCAAGCTCACCACCCACTCCTCAGAAACTCTATTCAGGTTCGCTATGGGTGGGAATCAACTCAATGCCATTTAACAACAACAACAACGTGTATATATATTTAAATGCAACAAAATAAAGGGAGTATGGTGACACCATATGATAAGTATTGGACTACCAACCACAGGGTCCATGGTTCGAGTCAACCCAGCCACTCTTCGGGAAAAAGATGCGGCTTTCTATCCCTCAAAGATTTAAACCCTCGGAAATCCTATACAGCTTCGCTACGAGTCAAAACCAACTCAAAGGCACTTAACAAGTATATAAACGTGTTGCTGTGGTTGTTAAGTGGCCTGAGTCAGTTCTGACTCATAGTGACCTTAATATGGTTTTGAAGGAGCGGCTAGTAAGTTTGAACCGCCAACCTTACAGTTTAAACCAAACTTGAGGTTGAGTGCTTACCCTACTGTGTCACACCAGGACTCTGTATAAAGATATGTTGTTGGTGTTAGTTGTTGTTAAGTGTCTTCGAGTTGGTTCCAACTCATACTGACCCTGCATAGGGTTTCCAAGGAGCGGCTGATGATCTTGAACAACCAACCTTGTGGCTCAGACCAACCTTGCAGTCCTGCACATTCACCCACAGTGCCACGTCAGGACTGCATGTATAAAGGTATACAGATGAAAATATACATTTTTAAATTCAAGGACTTATTTTTCTCTAGAATTTTTACATTATCTAATTTGCCTTCAAAGTTACTTCCTTTATGACTCTTTCCTAAAAAAAAATAACTTTTAAATACTTTTATTTTGCCAAATGAATATTGACTCAAATTTTTCAGTACAAATTTTTAAAATCAAGATATCTTCATCCCTCAGGACAAACCCCCTTCTAAGACTGAAATTCACAGGAAACACATGAGCAGGCATGTAAGCTTGCTGACAATCACGTTGGTCTACTGGTGAATGGAAGAGGGGGAAAGGCAGCAATGAAAAAATGGGCTGAGTTCAACCACGGTCCATAGACTCCCGTCAACCTAGAGATGAGAGAAAGAAGCGGAAGGGCTAATTGGTCCAAATGTGGTGAGACCTGGGGACTCCTGAGCCCATAGACAAGGACATAGCCAAGGAGGGCTAGAGCTGAAAGTGAGGCATACAGATGATGTGAAATGAGGGGAGACACACAAGAACACCCAAACTTGCAGACAGTACTCATTTGACCTATAGCCTCGATTGTCTGATGATCAGAAATCAACTTCTTGTTAAGTGCCATCGAGTCGGTTCTGACCCATAGCGACCCTGAACAGGGTTTCCGAGGCTGTAAATCTTTACAGGAGCAGAAAGCCTCATTTCTCTGGTAGTTTTAAACTGCTGATCTTGGGTTCGCAGCCTGATTCGTAACCACTACACTACGAGAGCTAAAGGAACTTTAGCTCTCGACTAAAGGAAGATTAAAAAAAAAAAAATTTTAATAAAGGAAACAAGGGTAAATTGCTACAATTTGATGAACTTGACCTATATTCATGGAGGTAGTAGCTCTAAATACCAACAGAGAAGGAAGGAGTCTTCATACCAAGTATCAATGCTATCCCCTCTGTACACAGGATAGATAGGGACAGGCAACTTAGACATTGGCTTGTGGCACTATGGGTTAATGCGCCAGACTGCAAAGTCATTTGAACTGCAAGGTCTGCAGTTCAAGCTCAACAGCTGCTCATCAGAAACCCTATACAAGGCTGTTATGGGTCAGAATTGACTTGAAGGCACTTAACAACAACCTAAAATGAGGGGACAATAAAGGCATTAAATGACCTGCTTACAAGGTTTCAAGAGGCAGCTTAAGAGTGTGTAGGGGATGTTAGAGTCCCCACTGAGCAGTTTTTATCTTGTCTAAATGAGTCTGGTAAAAAGAGATAGGGATAAGATTCTTATGATTCAATAGCAAGTAATTGTTATGACTAATTGCGACTGTCACAATTGTAAAGGTAGAAGTTTTGTAACAAAAAACGGGTGAGTGGTTAATCTTACAGTCCAGAAACAGAGGACCCTAGGACCATCAAGGGAGAAGAGCACAAGCAGAATACGGGACCTTAACCAGAAAAACAGCGACACCAGAGATGGAGGCAGAGATGGAGACATGAAGAGAGGGAGGAGCTGAGGACTCTAGATTCATGGGAAGAGAGGGACTGAGAACTGGCAGCCAGGAGGCAGACTTGCAGAATGTGCCCTTTGGTGGTGTAAATTCTTATATATGCCTGAGTGTTTAAAAAAAAAAAAAGAGCTAAAATGAATAGAAATACTGTTAACTGATGGTACATGTACATGGAGGGGATTATAATCATTGTAATGAAACAAGTTGTATGATTTGTTGAATATAAAACTGATGTTCTGCCCTGTTAACTTTCACTTAATTCACAATAAAAACATATATATATATAAAATCTTCTTTAAAAAAAATACACCTTTACAGTATAGTTAGAATAAAACTAATCCCCATTATTGGCAAGTAAAGATCTTGCTTGCCAATAAATGTCTAAACTCAGTAACAAAATCTCTAAATTCTTACTTCAAACAATATTCCGTTAACTAAGATATTGTAAAACATCAGTGAATGTACTCAAGTTTTATAGGCATTTTCTATTTTCTCTCCTCATAAAATGACTCAAATTTTGTGCACCAGTTCTCTAAAATCATTTACTTACTTTTACATAAATGTTAATATGGTACAAACTGAACTATTTATGATAAAATTGTTTCTATGAAGTACTCCAGATCAAGTGGACAGATGGAACAACAATGGCTAAATGCTGCTAACAGGTAAGGAGCTATTGAAATCAGATAAATCACTTGACCACCTTAGAGCCTGTTTTCTCACAGTTAGATATAAAGGTTAACCTTAGATCTTCTCAGAAACCCTCTACAGGGTTGCTATGGGTCAAAACTGACTTGACGGCACTTAACAGCAACAACAACACTTCACTATAAAGTGTTGTTACTGGTTGTGATGGTGGTGATATGAGCCCCCAAGTTGTCTGACTCATAGAGACCCTACAGGATCACATAGAACTGTCCCACAGGGTTTCCTGGGCTGTCATTTACAGTAGATAACCAGGTCTTTTCTCCTGCAGAGCCACATGCTTAACCACTGGACTACTAGAGCTCCTCACTATAAAATACAATTGATGCAAAGTTTATGTAAAAATTTAGATAATACATATAAAGTGTTTCAGTCAGCGCCAGGCAAATAGCAAACGCTTAAAAAATGTTGAGATGTAATTCTTGGGCCCTGGTATGGCGCTGTAGGATAAGCACTGGACAGTTAAATACAAGACTAGCAGTTCAAATCCACCAGTCATTCTCAGAAGCCCTATGTTGTTGTTAAGTGCCGTCAAATAGGATCAACTCACAGCGATTCTGTACAGGGTTTCCAAGTAGTGACTGGTGGATTAGAGCCATAGACTGTGTGATTAGCAGTCCAGTGCTTATACTACAGCACCACACCAGAACTCCCAGATGCCCTATACAGAGTCACTATGAGTTGGAACTGACTTGATGGCATACAACAATAATATTATTATTCATACTCTGGATCGCTCACCTGTTTTTCCCATTTTTTCTTGCTGCATCTCAAGGAACCAAGCAAATCTTTAAAAGAATATCTAAGTTTGAATGTTGTTGTTGTTGTTGTGTGCCATCAAGTCAGTTCCAACTCATAGCAACCTGCATAGGGTTTCCAAAGAGCAGCTGGTAGGGCTGTTAAATCAGGTAACCAAAATAACTCATGAGCTATAACAGATCTGTATCTCTGGACATATTGCAATCCTAAAACCATGGTTGTTTTTGTTAAGGTTGTCTAGTCAATTCCATCAAGTCAAAAGTAGAAAAGTTATACATTATAGGGGTGCGCTGTACTTAGAGCACAAAACAACTATCAATCTAAAACCTAACCCTCATTCTGCTAGCACTACCACCAGCAATAAATCACCTATATTTTTATATACTCTTGGATTTTATACTTACATTTCAGCATAAACTGCTCTGTTTAAGTCCAAGTATAGCATCAACAAAAGACAAAACCTGACCATTTTCATCGTGGTAACAATTTATAGTAAATCTATTCTTCTACCATTGATATCAAAACTTTCATATTTTCCAAATAAATACTCATTGGAATAGGTGAAATCAATTCTTTACCCAAATGATCACTCAAACACTACCACAAAGACACTGCCAAAAAATGAATACTTGCCTGTCAGGTAGCACCATACAAGATAGTTCAAAACACAGCTCAAAAAAACAGAAAAGTATCTGTGTAGAAGAGTTGACTTATACAAACATAGTTTGAAATAACTGTGACATAAATGTTCAGAAAGAAATGTCCAGAAGTAGGAAGATCATACAAAGTGGGTCTCTGTTGCTTGAATACAATATAAATTTTAAATGAATGCTTCATTAACAGGTATTATTTATCATAATTTATGCTCTTAATCTGCCATGTATTACAGCTCTTTAAATACCACAGCACCACATCTGTATATTTCCCACTGGGACAAAAAGCATTTTTGACATGTAATTAACCAAACAAATAACATTTACTAATCATCTATTATACAAGTAGCATTACTCAAGGCTGTTTTTATTTGTAGGATGTTTGATTATCTGGTATTAGTTAATCTTCACAACCACTCTAGGCAAGAGATCATTAGTAATCATTTCACTTCAGCAGACACCACCAAACAGCACATTCACAAACTAGAAAAGGGTCCCAGATAAAATGCTGGCAGTTAACAGTTCAGGGCTCAGAATGTCTTGCAAATAAATCAACTGAAGAATCTCATTTAAACAAACAAACCAAAAAAATAAGGAAAGGAATTTTAAAAGTATACAAGTTGATTGCTGCTACTCATGAGAATTTTTTTTTTTTTTTTTAATTTCACAAATTTTAAAGCCATTCCACACAATTTTCACTTGTATAGGCTTACTGGAAGTTTTAACTAAGCCTTTGAACCGGTTCCTTCCGGTTCAACCCCCTGCTGAGAATTTGCTTTTCCACTGCAGATATGAGAGGGCTTCAAAAAGTTTGTAGAAATATGGAATACAAAGATAATATTTTTTTCACAAACATTATATTCAGTACACAAGTCCCCTTGTATACTGATTCAGAATCTATATTTTAACAAGTAGTTTCTTATTCAGTATTATCTGGGCTGAAATGCAAATTCCCAGCAGGGGCAGAACAGGAATGAAGTGGTTCAAAGCCCTGTTTTGAACACTTCATTGGAAGTAATGACTGAGTAGATGAACACAAAAGCAGCTTCCTGGGCACATCACGATGTGCATGATCTTCTTTCATCCTCAGAGACTGGTCTGCTTCTGTGTCTCAGACCAAATCCAAATGCCATTTATGAAACTCCCAATTTAAGAAAAAAAAATTCTCCAAATTGATACAAAAATCCTCAAGGTAGAGCAAATTAGCTCATGAGCAAAGACACAGAAACAAGAAAGAACTAACATGATTCCCAAGGCCAGGAGACTCTACCCAAGCCACACCTTGACACCTAGTTTCATCAGAAAATGTAAGAGTTCTGGTGTGGTGCTGTGGGATAAAGCACTGGACTGCAAGGTTGGTTTGATCTGCAAGGTTGTTGTTGTTGTTGTTATGTGCCATCGAGTCGGTTCCGACCCATAGCGACCCTGTATAGGGTTTCCGAGGTAGGCAGTTCAAATTCACCAGCTGCTCCTCAGAAACCCTATACAGGGTCACTACGAGGCAGAACTAACTCCACAGCACTTAACAACAACAAAGCATAGGTCTAGGGTATGTCAAAAAACTAAACCACACTCTGATCTTAGTGTTTGTTTAGTACTTCCTGATTATATCTCGAAGTGGGGCATATATTCTATAAATTCTACTTATCTACCACCTCAAGCTCACCAGCAGCTCCTTGGAAACCCTCTACAGGGTCACTATGGGTCGGAATCCACTTGATGGCACTTAACAACAACCATTTCAAAAATGAGGTAAGATAATAAATAGTCCAAAGCAGGAACACTCTGTACAAAGTTATTCATTGAAATGCTATTTACGATAACTTGAAATAGGTAAACTAGGAATATACAGATAAAGTATTAACAAGTTATTTAGAATAACAGAGTTATTCTAAATTATAAAGTAAATTATAAAGTAAAAAAACTGCAAAAAAGTATATACAATCATGAATACAGCCATATTAAATATGCACACACAGCATAAGATAAAAAAAGAACCAAAGGAATATGCAAAATTAAGATGATTTCTAGGCAATAAAATTATAGGTGTTTATTATGTATTCTTCCTTAACATTCCTTACATGTAACTTTTCTTTATAGTAGGCATATGTTACCTTTTTCAAATTAAAAAGCAATTCTTAATTCTCCATATACAAAGATAAGACTAATTTTTTTTAGTCTCAATACAAAGTTAATCTTATTTACTCACTGGAAGCCAGGGTCTTTTATCAGTGTCTAAAGAGGCACACACCAAGATAAAGTCTCACTTGATCCAATTACACTGTTTATTAAGAGCTATTTAATGAGAAACTCACACCTTTGAGTTATTAGCAACTATAATGATTCTGCAGAGTTCTAAACAAGTAAGCTAACAGAATTAGCTAGGATTCTAAATTGTTTGCCAGATTAATCCATCTGTTCCTGAAAAAAAAAATTTAAGTGTTTCTCCAATGTGTTCAACTTCCTCCAACCTAATTTTAATCACGTATGCTAGCCTCAGTCTAGAAGGTGGGTATTTTAATTACTTACATTATAGTACAATGAGCTTATTTTAATTTTCAAAGGCATATACAACATAACATGTTGAAAATGAAAATTTTCATCACAAATAACTAAGTTATAGGTTGCCCTTTATATGTTTTTGATATCTATTAAACAATAAGGCGTCCTAATGGGGCACTGTAGGGATAAGCACTGAACTGCTAACCACAAGGTTAGTGGTTTAAACCTACCAACCAATGCATGGAAATCATAAACAAGGTCTCTATGAGTCAAAAATCAACTCAACAGCACTTAACAACAACAGTAAACAGTAAAGGCCTTTCTGATATGGTAGCATTTGGACAAAGACAAGAAGGAAATAAAGAAGATTCCAGATAGAAGGAATACTAAAGACAATGAGGTAGAAGTAAGCTTAAAAACTTAGAGGATACCATGTAAACCTTGGTATAGCAGGCTGTGGTCTTCGGATGTGCCTGAGAAAGAGGGGAAGGTCCTAGAGGCTTTGACATAAGAGGAATAGCATAATTGACAAACATTTTAGAAAGATCATTGTGCCTAAAACTTCTGTCCTAAAATAATATTGACACCTTAGACCTCTTGTAATGTCTTCTTAAAACGAAACAATTGTTTAGCTTAACAAGTACAAAAAGAAGAATTGGTGGCTTTGAATGACAGTGCTGGTGAAGAACATTTACTAGACCATGGACTGCCAAGAGAACAAACAAATCTGTCTTCAACAAAGTACAGCCAGGATGCACCTTAGAAGCAAGGTTGGCAAGACTTCACCTCTCGGACCTTGAACATGTCATCAGAAGGGGCCAGTCTCTATAGAAGGGGCCAGTCAGTCCCTATAGGAGGACATTCTTCTCAGTAACATAGAGGGTCAGCAAAAAAGATGAAGACCCTCAATGAGATGTATTGACACAGTGGCTACAACAATGAACTCAAAGATAGCCACCATTGAGGATGGTGCAGGACCAGGCCGAGTTTTGTTCTATTGTACATAGGCCACCATGAGTACTTGATGGTACCTAGCAACAACAATGCAGCCATGCACTGGTCTCCAAAATCCTGGTGGGGAAAGAGACTGGTGATTGATACAAGTGGAAGTATGCAAGCTCCTCTATTTCTCTATTTCATTTGGGAACAACCCTGATTACACACAATAAATGTTAAATATTTATTTATATGATTATAAAGCTGCTGTCAGCACTTGCCCTAACCCTACCTACGTTCCAATCCTGCCCTCTAAATTCTAACTATCCTATACAATTTAAAATCTTAAATTCTAAAAAAATAACAACAGAAAGATAGAGACAAGAGGAAGAGAGAAATACAAATGTGTAGGTAGGTGGGTAGATAATCCTCACTTCACTCATCCAACATTGAATTGTGTTCCCTGATAATATATGTTGAAATCATAACCCCCATATCAATAAAAATTACCCTTTTTGAAAATAGGATTCTTTTGTTAGTTGGGTACTAAACCTGATATCTTCTGAGAAGTATCTTTTTTTTTCTCTGGTAGGCATCTGCATGCATTTTTTTTTTCTTCCTTAAATGTTTTATTGTGAATTATGTGATAGTTTACATGGGAGAACATTAGTTTTACATTCATTCTATCATACATGGTCTCATTGCCATGGTTACAATCCCCTCCATGCAATCCTTCCCCCGTACCCCCCAGGTCTTCATCACACAGTCGCTCTCCCTCTCTGGATCTAAAGTCTCCAGCTGCTCCATCGCTCCACTTCATCATCTCTGCCTCCATTTCAGTCATCACTGCTTCTCTGGGTAGGGTCCCGCTCTCTGCTCTTCTCCCTTGATG
>NW_006408583.1:5493884-5544346 GCF_000296735.1 Chrysochloris asiatica
TGTAAGTCTCTTTTGGTTTCTTGTAGTAGTGTTTTGTAGTTTTCTTTGTATCAGTCCTTTGTTTCTCTGGTTACATTTATTCCTAGATGTTTCATCCTTTGGGTGGCTATTGTAAATGGTATTGCTTTCCTAATGTCCTTTTCAATATTGTTGTTTTTGGTATAGAGAAATCCAACTGTATTTTGTATGTTGATCTTATATCCTGCCACTTTGCTGAATCTTCCAATGAGGTCTAGTAGCCTTTTTACTGAGTCTTTTCTTCTGAGAAGTATCTTATACAAAGTTAGATCTCTTCTCTCTGCCCACAACCTTCTAATGACTCGCCATTTTCACCCAAAGTAAAAGGCAGAATTTTAGCAGTGACCTGTGAAGTTTGTGAAGATTCAGCCTCTTCTTGCCTTTCTGACTTCATTCCCTTTCACTCCCTTTATCAGCTCACGTTTTAAAAGCATCATTCTGGCTACTATTCTGACAATTTTGTAAAGGGAAAAGGTGCAATGTAAGAGACTAGTTAGAAGGCTATGGTAGATTGCAAATGATGAACCCAAATTCCCTGAGCCCCTGTAAACATCACATTTACAAAGACTTTGCTGCTCCTCTCATAAAAAGGTAGACTCTATTTCTCTATCTCCTTGAATCTGGGCCAGCTTGAGACCCACTTTGATGAATAACAAGGGAAGCAACAATGTAGGAATCCTGAGTCTACACTTCAAGAGGCTATGCAGATCCCTCTTGCTCTCTTCTTCCATGAGATACCTTTGTGGACTATGTTAACCAGGGAAGCCATCCTAGTATCATCACAGTCTACCTATCTCTATCTCTATCTCTATCTCTGAATATACATGTATGTAGCTATTGTTGTTGTTAGGGAGTCAAGTTGTTTCTAACCCACAGCCACCCTATACACAGCAGAACAAAACACCACCCAGTCCTGCACCATCCTCACAGTTGCTGCTATGCTTGAGCCCTTTGCTTCTGCCACTGTGCCAACCCGTCTTGTTGGGGGTTTCCCTCTTTTTCACTGACCCTCCACTTTACCAAAGTCCTTCTCCAGGGGCTGGTCCCTCCTGATAATATGTCTTAAGTATAAGAGACAAAGTCGGGTCTTGACCTCTAAAGAGCATTCTAGTTGTAAGGTATCTTCCAACATATATCTATATACACAAATAATAGGGTACACAGAGAGAGAGAGACATATATACTCATTGCCCCACAGAAAATCTAAACTCTCAGAAACTGGGATCATAGTCTCACCTTGGGTACTTAGTCATCTAGGATCAATATGTAGGTGAGTAATTCATCCAACACATCAGTCTCATTGCTCCTGAAAACCTCTACTGCACCTCAGTTTCAACCATCTACAACTCTAGGCTCATTCCATCAGTACCCTATAATATTAAAGTTCAATATTCTACTCTTTTAGCTATCTCCCTCATACCTACATATACTTCTTCATTTATCTCATCCAGACTTCTAATCCGTGAACTATTTTCTCTCATTATTTCACCTTCCTCTTGGCTCCACCACCCTATTCAGTCAACCCTTACATTCTATCATTTTAACCATTCTCTTTCCAATATTTTCAGCCCTCTTGCACTCCTACCATGGTGGTGGTGGTGGTGGTGGTTAGATGCTGGGGAGTCCGTTCTGATCATAGCAACTCTGTACATGGTTTCCAAGGCTGTAAATCTTTACAGGAGCAGAAAGCCTCATCTTTTCTCCCACGGAACAGCTGGTAGTTTCAAACTGCTGAACTTGCGGTTCACAGCCCGATTCGTAACCACTATACTATAGGTACCCAAAATATTGGATTAATTCAATTATATATTACTAGTCATATTGACTGAGTTTTTCTGCAGAAAGTCACACAAATCTATGAACTAGTACCATGACAGATTAATGATCCTCACCTACCTGACAAACATTTTTAGAATCTCTAGTGGGGTCTCTCTCCCATGTCCTACCACATGTCACAGTGTCTTCTTCTCAAATTTACTCCTCCCTTATCTTCTAGATTTCCATTGTCATTAGCCTGCTCCTTCTCAGTCTTTTGTATGGGACCATCTTTCTTATATGGTGGTGTTTCCCAGAGTTTCTATTCTGTGTTGTCCTTTTCATTCCACAAAAACTCTTTAAATATCAAATTCATGTTCACACTGATTTAACCAGCCGTTCCTCATAAATTCTATACAGGATCACTATGAGTTGGCCCTGACTCAGTGGTACTTAACAACAACATATGCTGGTAGGAGTCCAGGTGTGGTGTTGCAGGATAAGCACTGGACTGCTAACTAAAAGCTCAGCAGTTCAAACTCACCAGCTGCTTCTTAGAAACCCTATAGAGGATTGCTATGAGTCAGAACCAACACAATAGCACTTAACAACAAAATATGCTGATAATGTCCTAATCTTTCTCTTCAGCCTAGAATCCTCTCCTAATTCCCAGACGAACACAGTCAACTGCCCACTGAACCAATGACATGACCCAATAGCATATCTGAGAATGCACTTAACCTCTCTATATATCTCACACTCCTCATGTGATAGATTTTGGGGAAGTCAGAAACCTAACTCCAACTCTTCCTCATATGCATCATATCCAACTGGTCACCAACTTAATTGTCTTAGTATATCTTGAATCGATCCTATTCTTTCAAGTTCCACTGCATAATCTGGAGTTTGATCAGACCTTGTCCTTATAAATGAAACAGCTCCCTGATCTACATTTGTGCCTAGCTTTTCTCAACACATTTCTCACACTGTTATGAGAGACTGATATCACCTTTCCTCCACTTTAAATCTCTTAGTGGATCTCGAAAGCGTCCAGGAAACAGTTCAAAATCTTTACAGTAATGGAGGAGGGTCTATCAGTAGTTGGTCCTTACTTTAAAAAAAACTCATATCTTCATTCTCTCACTTATCACATTAAGATTCTATGTTCTAACTGTCCCTCCCTACTGCTTCTTGGGCCTGGAATATCATCTCTTTCACCCTCAACAAATAATTCCTGTCCATTGTGAAAGTTCAGTTCAGGCAAATATTCCTTCTGAAAACCTCATAATCTCACAAAATTTCATATGCTGTCATCTCCTATTCCTTACAGTCTTCTGTTTACACCTAAATGTATTTATTCCATTGTATTTTGGCCTTGCTTTAGTTTCCATACAATACAATAAATTCTTTGATAAAAAGTCGTGATCCTGGGACCAGAGTCGATATTCTGTCTTTGTTGAATAAAAGAATAAATAATGAATATACCTATGATTTTAAAAATGCCTTTTAATGAAATGTTCCAGTAGTTCAAAACTATTTTAATAGACCATTTTCTCCACTAGCTCCAATATATTTTTGGATGGATAGAGAAACTGTTATGTCCTTTCATATACAAAGTTAATGTCCTTATATGTACTACCATCAAATCAATTCTGCCTCTGAGCAATCCTACCGGACAGAGTTGTACTATTGTCAGGTGCCATTGAGTCAGTACCGACCCATAGCGACCTTACGCACAACCGAACGAAATACTGCCCGATCCTGGGCCAACCTCACTATTGTTACCACGCTTGAGTCCATCGATGCTGCTACTTGGCCAATCCATCTCGTTAGGGGTCTTCCTCTTTTTCTCTGACCCTCCACCTTACCAAACATGATATCCTTCTCCAGACACTGGTCCCTCCTGACAATTTGTCCGAAGTATGAGACATGAAGTTTGGCCATCCTGGCCTCCAAGGAGCACTCTGGATGCACTTCTTCCAACTCAGATCTGTTGGCTCTTTTGGCAGCCCATGGCACTTTCAATATTCTCCTCCAACACCATAACTCAAATGCATCAATTCTTCCTTAGTTACTTCCTTAGTTACTGTCCAGCTTTCACATGCATATCAAGTTATTGAAAATACCATGACTTGGATCAGGCACACCTTAGTCTTCAAGCTGACATCATTGCTCTTCAACACTTTAAAAAGGTCTTGTGCAGCAGATTTGCCTAATGCAATAAAATATGTCGCTTGATTTCTTTACTGCTGCTTCCTTGACTGTTGATAGTTGATCCAAGAAGAATGAAGTTCTTGACAACTGCAATCTTTTCTCTGATGATAAGAATGTTGTTTATTGGTCCAGTGGTCAGGACTTTTGTTTTCTTTACATTGAGATGTAATCCATACCAAATGCTGTGCTCTTTGATCTTCATCAGTAAATGTTTTAAGTCCTCTTCACTTTCAGCAAGCAAGCTTGTATCATCTGCATATCACAGGTTGTTAATGAATCTTCCTCCAACCCTGATGCCACGTTTTTCTTCAAATAACCCAGCTTCTTGGATTATTTGAGTAGAACTGCCCAATAGGAAGCTAACTGGCACACCTTTCTCTCACAGAGCCACTGTGGTTTAAAGCATTGACTTTTTAGTTAACAGCTGAGCTCTGAAGCACCACTCCACCAGGGCTCCCTACATCCTAATGTTGTTGTTTTTCTTAAGAGTTGTCAACTCAATTCCAACTCACAATGACCACATACAAGATTTCCAAGGAACAGCTAGTGAGTGTGAACCGCCAATCTTGTGATTCACAATGACCTTGTGGCCCAGTGCTTACCCTACAGTGTTACACCAGGACTCCTACCATGTATGAAAACCTAAAGGTTTGCACATATAAAAAACAACCTGTTCCTGGATTGGTAGAGAAAAATACAAAGTAAATTCTGGAAGTGACTAGGCACAGATATAGAAAGATTTGTTAAGAAAGGAAGAAAAGCTACCAATTCTCCCCATTGTTGTAGTTGCTAAGTACTACAAATCAGTTCCTACTCATAAAGACCCTATATAGGATCTCTGAGGAGTGACTGGTGGGTTTGAACTACCAACCTTGCAGTTAGCAGTCCAGTGTTTATCTTACAGTGTTATACCAGGGCCCCACAAATTCACTCTAGCAATCCAAATACTTCGTAAGAAAACAACATTCACAACTGTAAAATTTTGTTCAACATAATTATCTGCCAAATTAGCAGTCATTCATCTGACCAAAATGGGATCAGAAGATTTATTCTAATGCACTAGAAAGAAATGTACTTTTAGACAACTAAAAAAAAAAATACTGTATATTTATGTAGTTTGGATCCTCAAGTTCCTTTGGCCTAAAGAAATATTCTTCCATCTTGAAAAATAGAAAATTGTACAATATTAATATCAAAGCTTTAGAAATATCTTCCTAGTATATTAAAGAGAAGTTGTTAGCTTTAGTCAATCTGACCCCCAAACCACAACAACAACCCCATGTACAATGAAACAAAACACTGTTCAACCCTTTGTCTTCACCATCATGAGTTACGGAATTTAGGTTAACTGAATGAAAGTCAAAAATAAAAAAACTATAACTGTAATTTTATAAGTTTAGTACCTCCAATGTGACTTGAAATAAACTTATTACACACACCTCCATTCAATGTATCATTAATTGTGAATCACAACATTTACAGACTTTTGACAGGGCCCCATTCCAATAGCTCCATTATTCACTGGCTCAGAAAGAAGTTAAATACCTTTTTTTTTTTTAAGTTAAAAAGTCATAGAACACTTTAATAAACAAAAATATCAAAATGCAAAGCTGGTTCTGGACACATCCTCCAGCTATGTTTCACACTTCTGAAGATGGTGCTTCCAATGTATTGGACTTCACGGTTGATTTGAACTGCAAAGTCAATGGTTCAAGCTCACCAGCCACTCCTCGGAAACCCTATACAGGGTTGCAATGAGTCAGAACCAACTCAACAGCACTTAACAACAATCCTTCCCAGAAGAATTCTGTGCTCTTCAATTTACACCACATCAAAACAGCAGTTTTACAATCCTTGTTGGAACAAAAAGGAGTCTGAAAGAGCAAGATTAGGGCAGGAGAGCGAATGGGGTAAAGTTTCCCAATGAAATTCTTATAGAACAACCCTTGCTACCTCAAAGAATGAGCAGGTGTTATGTCATGATGGAAAAAAAATTCCTCAGAACTTTTCTGGTCTTTTTCTCACCAATGAAGTTTCCCACTTTCTTAAAATTTCTTCATAATAAGCCTGTGTCCTTGGAAAAAATCTATGTAGATTACACCTTTTAAATTCTAACAAAAAATAGTTGCAATAACCTTCTGAAAGGACTTCTCTGTCTTGAATTTAATTCGTCCAGTAGATCATCTCAGAAGCCAGTTTTGATTGGATCACACTCTTTGGATCATACTAGTAAATCCAAGACTTGTCCCTGGTTATGATTAATTTCATTAAATCATATTTATTAGTAGCTTCAGTCTTGCCTAAAAGACTGATGGAATGATCAGTTCTTTGAGCGAGCTGATGTTCGCACAATGCTTGTGGCACACATCATACCGAAAGCTTGTTATATTATTCAGTTAAAACTGAAAATGCCAAACCATGTGAGATGCCAACTTCATCAGTAGTGATTCTATAGTCTTCTTCTATCCATTTCTGGACTTCAGCCAGTGTTCATTTGTCAAGGTTAACGATTTTCCCTCTTATGGCCCATTTTTGAGGTCTTCCCAATCTTTCTTAAAATGTTTGGTCCATTTAAACCTTGTTTTGTGTGGAGCAGTAGACTTGCAGCAAAACTTCAATGATTTGGGAATATGTCTTCTATAGTTTTGTTAGAAATTTGACATTGGCCTTGACCTCAAAATTGTTGCCCCCACCCCTTTAATTTAAAAGTACTCTGAGACTAAATGTATTACTGAGAGAATTTGTCTGCAGTCATCCACTGATCACAAAGGCATGTTTAAACACGTTTTGTTTGGAATAAGCATATGCAGGCATGGACTGCAACTCTAACACTCATACATTTTGATTTGCCCTCATACTATTGCCTTCTATTATCAGTACCTTAATCAATCCAATCTATGTCTTTGTGGCTAGAAATATTACACATCAACTTATAAATGTAGGGATACTTTATTTTACTGTACATCATTATTGCATTTTACAAACCCTGGGTAGAGCAAATCTTTCTATGCCAGTTTTCCAACAGCATGCAGCATTCTGTGTCTCTGTGTCACATTTTGGTAATTCTTACAGTATTTCAAATTTTTCATGATGCTATAGGACACTTAATAGACTACAGTATAGTGTAAACACAATTCTTATATGCACTGGAAAACCAAAAATTCATGTAGCTTGCTTTAGTGTAGTGGTCTGGAATAGAACCCACAATATTTCTAAGATATGCCTGAGAAGTATGACTGTACACATCTGTGAATGACAACATCGCAAACTGTACACTGCAACAATGTTTGTGGTACGTGTTATTAGCAATTTGTTGTTGTTGTTGTTAAGTGCCGTCGAGTCGGTTCCGACCCATAGCGACCCTGTACAGGGTTTCCGAGGGTGCAAATCTTTACGGGAGTAGAAAGCCTCATCTTTCTCCCGCAGAGCGGCTGGTAGTTTCGAACCGCTGACCTTAAGGTTCGCAGCCCGATTCGTAACCACTTCGCTATCAGAGCTCCTTAGCAATAAGATGTACTAAAAAAAAAAAAAAACACAACCAGGAGGTAGTAAGTACAATTTGTGGTAACTTAAATGCTTGGTAAGTCAAAGACCATCTATATATTACACTAATAGCTGTTCCACGGGAGAAAGGTGAAGTGTTCTGCTCCCATAAAGTTTTACAGCCTCGGAAACCTTGTGCTGAGTCACTATGAGTCAGAACTGACTTCACGGTACTTAACAACAACAACAAATGTCATTTTAATATAACACTTTTATATAAAAAGTCTTCTCAAGTCTTAAATATATAGATACAGTGCATTTCTAGGACTAGAAAGATCTATTGCAAAAGTAAAATTTTGAAAAATTTAATTTTCTTAAATTTTCCAAGTCCCTGCTAGTGAAATGAACAATTTAATGCACCTAAGACGGTTTGTGGACTATCGAAGAGAAAGCATTTATGAGGCTCTAACTATGCTGTCTCAAAACAATTGTTTTAGAAATTATTTTTATTATACCTGGAGAAAGGTCAAAAGACCTACTTGTAAGTTCCATCAATCAACAAATGAAAAATACTGCTACATCTCTTGGGCAAATTTATTCTCAAGTTTATGATATATTTACCTTTTAATTATCAGGCCTCAACTGAAAGCAGCAACCAATGGAAATCCAATAAATTCTAGGTTTATAAAAGAAATGCTATCATAACAAGATAGATATTATCTAGACGATGGTAACTAATATTAAAGCAAGCAATAAATCAAGGTTGCTAACCATAAGGTCAGTAGTTCAAACCCACCAGCAGTCCATCAAAAGAAACATGGTTTTTACAGCATCGGAAACCCTATACAGTGCTGCATGAGTCGGAATCGATTTCATAGCAGTAAGAGAATCTACTAAAGTCAGTCAAAATGCTTTGAAAATTGCACTTATTGAATTATTTCTATATCATACCTTAATATCTAACAGCAAAAAGCTCTTGATTATCACAGTTCAAAATTTAGGAGAGTACAACTAGCATAGTGGTTACAAATCCGGCTGCGAACCTTAAGGTCAGCAGTTTGAAACTACCAGCTGCTCCGTGGCAGAAAGACGAGGCTTTCTGCTCCCATAAAGATTTACAGCCTCGGAAACCCTGTACAGGGTCGCTATGGGTCAGAACCGACTCGACGGCACTTAACAACAACAACTTTGTATACAACATTTGTATGTGAGTCAAAATAGAACACAACACACTTGCTTGCTAACCAAAAAGGGAATTGGACTGACTTAGAAACATTAAGACATATATTCTGTATTTTTTAAATTGTCAAATCCCAAGTGCCAGTCCAATTCAGTAAACATGTCGTCTGCCTCTTCTCTCCTAGAGCATCTCAAACATCACTGAATACTTTATCCCCATCCTCTAGCTTGCCAGGAAGCAGAGAACTAGGGAAAAGCCTTTAGGAGTGTACTTAGAGGTGACACTTGTTGCTAAGTACCGTTGAATCGGTTCCGACCCATAGTGACCCTGTATAGGGTTCCAAGGAGCGACTGGTGAGCTTGAAGCACCGACCTTGCTGTTCAAACCAACTTTGCAGTACAGTGCATTAACCCACAACGCCACACTAGGGCTCCAGAGGTGACAGCAAGTAAGCTGAATGAGATCCCAGAAGAACTCTATTATATGATATATGATCATAAGGGTTTGTACTCTCATGTAGAATGTGAAATTCAACCATCAACCAAAAGTTTCATCTCAAATCTGGACCCTAAAACTAGCAAATAAATTGGGAGAAAAGGCAGGGGATGCCAATTTCGTTTCAGACATGAGACTCCGCGACCAACAAGGAATAATAAACTTAGTTGAATACATGTATGCATGCATGCTGATACTGCAGAGGATGACAGCATTCATTTTTAAAGCTCCAAATTTAAGAAATGAACCAAGGGACTGAGATGCATGGCAGAAATTAAAACTCATGGAGAGTGGGTACAATATCTCTGCAAATTTACAAGTAGTTGCTATGGACATTTCAAAACACAGGTGCGCTATTCGGGTAGTGCCCGCAGACATCCTGGAGGTGTAAAAGCAGGCCCCGTCCACCCATAAACCTTAGCATTAAAGTGGACATCATCTGAATGAGTCACTGGGAATGAAGAGGTGGTGGGCGGAATCCTCCACTAAAGAACGGGTGATGGGAGGGTGGGACTGCAACCTGCAGCCACTAAGCAAGCAAGGGTCCTGCTGACCATTTTCTGAGTCAGGCTGCCGCAGAGCCGCGCCGCAGACCCCGCCGGCCCCACCCGGGCCCCCGCAGCTCTCTAACCGCAGAAGGCCTAGTCCTCCCGGATCTCGGAGTCCAGCTGAAAACAGGACGAGGACAAACAGCAGGACCTGTCCCTTCCCCAGACGTCCCACGCGGCGACGCGGCCCTGCCACCACATGCTCCACGGCTCCATCTCCCAGTACACTTCCAGGCCCGCAGGCCGATCCAAGCCTTAGGCAGGTGCCATCCAGCGGATCCGAATAGGGGCAGCGACCCCGCTACCCACCGCCTGACACCCCAATCGCTTACCTCTCTTCTGCCACAAGCGCAGCCCCGCGCCGCCAGCCTGACGTGGCCCGCCCCGCGCCTAGAACGCCCGGGGGTGGGGCCTACCGGAAAGGCTCAATAGAATGCGGACTGGAGCAACCTGGCGCGCCTCCTCTGGCATCGGCCCGCCCACCTGCGCACGCGCACACGCGCGCTCTGGGCCGAGGCACGCACTGCGGTTGCATGGCGGCGTGGGCTGCAGGACCTACGAGTCTTTGGCACAGCCTGGGAAGGGCGGTGCGTGCCGTTGCTGGATGTGAGGCTGCATAGAATTCACCAGTGGTTTCAGATGAAAGGAAACTGCTAGGGATGCCACTGCACAATGCCTAAGAAGTACTGTTGGCAGCCTACCCCTATGCAGATTTTTGGAGCTCTTGGTATTTGGAGGTTTTATTCCCGATAGGGGTGGGAGGAATAGTTCCGATCATTTTAAGAACTCAGAAAATATACTGCACAGTTAACTTGCTGCGAAGATCTTCATTTTCCTTCATGTAGTTAATTCTTAGCATCTTACTTCACATGGCAACAACAAATACTACAGTTCTTAATGCTACAGCGAAACATCCACTTGTTAGAGTTTCTGTTGATTTAATCTGGGGCAAACTGCTGCTAGTAACTGGCAAGATTATGACTCTTATCATTGTTTTTGTTGTCTAATATTTATGGGTGGATCCCTGATGGCCCGCAGTGGCTAAAACCCTGCTCTGCAAACCAACCAGCCACTCTGCGGGAGAAAGCAGGGACAGTCTCCTTCCTATGAAGCAGTTCCAGTCTGTCCTCTTGGGTCGCCATGAGTCCGAATTGACTGGAAGGCAGTGAGTGCTCACAGCTCACAATGTGCCTGAACATGAACTAATTTTTTGTGCAGTTCTTGCCTTAAAAAAGTGGGGCAGATCTCTCTCACATCCCTGATCCCACTCTCAAGGGCACACTTTCCTAGCTCCTACAGGCCGCCCTCCTCTTCCTCCAGTCCCAAGGAATTAAGAGTCCTGCTTGACAGGGTTTTTCTTTTCCTGCATTCAGTCACATTTCCTGCAGTCTTTATTTGAATAAAATAAACAAAGAATTTAAGGTAAACTGGGGGGGGGGGGGAAGATAAGAAGGGGAAATAAATGTGCCCCGATGTGAGAAGACTACATTGGCACCTTGGAACAGAAGCTAAAAGCAATAGCAGAGAAAATGAGAAAAGATGGTTTTGAAGGAGTGGAGTTCCAAATGTGGATGGCAAACTTGGAAATTATATGCACGATAAAAGAGCTCAATTACTTTAGCGAACCCGATTTACCCAGTCTTTTCTAACCCCATGTACATTAGAGTATTTGTGGGAGCTTTTAAAAAGCCACAGATGACTAGGTCCCACCTCTAGACTTTTTGACTCAATAACATTGGGTTGGCATTGATGTTTTATAAGCTCCCAAGATCATTTTAGGAGCTCTGGTAGCATAGCTGTTATTAATCGGGCTGCTAACCTCCAGGTCAGCAGTTCCTCTGCAGAAAGAGGATTTACAGCCTTGGAAACCCTCTACAGGGTCACTATTACTCAGAATCAACTCCATGGCACATAACCACCACCACCAATGTCATGTTGGCACTATAGGATAAGCATTAGACTGCTAACCTCAAGGTCAGCAGTTCAAACCCACCAGTCACTCCTTGAAAACGCTATACAGGGTTGCTGTAAGCACTGAACAGCAAGGTCGGGTTGAACCTCTAAATTGGTGGTTCAAATCCTTGGAAACCCTATACAGGGTCACTATGAGTCAGAACCAACTTGATGACACTTATTAACAACTATGAGTCAGAACTAACTCCATGGCGTTAATAACAACAAGGTCATTTCAATATTCACTTGGCTAACAATGAACACTCCAGTCAGTCCCAACTCAAGTGAGCCTGTATAAGGGTTCCCAGGCTGTCACTCTACCTTCCCAGAGCCTCACTTTCTCCAGGAGGGCTGGTAGGCTCAGCCACTGACCTTGAAGTTAGTTGTTGTGGTTGTTAAGTGCCATATAGTGACCGTGTACAGAGTTTCCAAGGCCTGAAATTTCAATGGAGCAGAAAGCTCTTACAGACTTTCAGGGCTCAAACCATGGATTTTGTGGTTTGCAGTCAAATGCTTAGCCAGTGCTTATCCTACAGAGCCTCAGCATTCCTCTACTTCTCCTTAGCAGAAAGAAATATAAAGCAGACCATGTCTGGAAAACATATAAAGCATTATTTCTGTTTGGACTTATATTCCTTTTGAACCCTCTGATATATTCAATCTCAGTTATCATTTGGAAGAAAGGAGTTTTAAAAGGTTTATAATTGCCTTCTTGATCTTATGAACTGTGATAATATTCCTCCTTCAGTCTTAATAGTTTCAAATGCACTAATACTTCTTTAAGGGCAATTTTAATAATTTCTTTTTTTAATCTTCTTCTTTTATTCCCTTATTTATTGAGGCTCCTTAGTCAAAATTAAACACTTAACTATGTGAATAACACTGTACATGGCACTGTAGGATCAGCATTGGACTGCTAAGCACCAGGTCAGCAGTTCAAACCCACCAGCTGTTCCTCAGAAATCGTATACATGGTTGCTATGAGATGGATCTGACAATGTTTCTCTGCTATTCATAGAGTTTTCAGTGACTAGCGATTCGGAAGTAGTTTGTCACTCTTCCTAGTCTGTCTTTGTTTTGTAGCTCATCTGAAACCTGTCCACCATGGGTGACCCTGCTGGTTATTTAAAACACCAGTGGCATAGCCCTCAGAATCACAGCAACTCAAACCACCACAGCACGACAGACAGACGAGTGGTGGCCGTTTGGTTTTATGTCTATACTGTCTCTTTAAATTTCAATGTCAATCTTGATACAATCCTGATATAATCAAGATACATATAAGATATAATCAAGATACAATCAAGATGTTCTCTCCTAATCCTATCAATCCTGGTACAATCAAGATAAGCTTTCCCAAGATGGCGGCTCCTGGAACAGCTGAGTGTCTTGATCCAGAAAATAATGAATTTCTGGATTCTCCTGCAAATTCCCCTGCTATAAACCCTCCGAACCTCCAAACATTCCTTTATATTTGGTACAGAGTTCCAACACCAACTCATGATTCCTCTTGACCCGGTATTCTGTGTTGTTGTTGACTGAGCTCCTCAATACACGTCTGTCCAATCTGCCATCTTCAAGGTAGAAGGCCTGATGGTGTAGTGAGGATACAAAAGCTGGACAGTGAATAAGGAAGATTGTAGAAGAATTGATGTCTTTGAGTTGTGGTGTTGGAGGAGAATACTGAAAGTGCCATGGACTGCCAAAAGAACCAATAGATCTGTTTTGGAACAAGTGCAGCCAGAGGGCTCCTTGGAGGCCAGGATGGCTAAGCTTCGTCTCTCCTACTTTGGACATATTGTCCAGAGGAAACAGTCGTTGGAGAAGGATGTCATGCTCGGTAAGGTGGAGGGTCAGAGAAAAAGAGGAAGACCCCTAACGAGTTGGATTGGCCAGGTGGTATCATTGATGGACTCAAGTGTGGCAGCGGTAGTGAGGTTGGCCCAGGATCGGACATTGTTTCATTCTGCTGTGCATTGGGTCGCTATGAGTCGGTTCCGACTCGATGGCACCTGACAACAACAACAACATGAGATGGATCTGGCTCAATGGCACTTAACAACAACAGCAAGTATATTGACTCATTAATCTGCAGAAGAGCTTTATGAAGCAGATACAGTTATAACCCACATCTTATTAATAAAGATCCTAAGGCACAGGGGGTAAAGCATCTTCACCAAGAACATACATCCATCTATTGGCAGAGCCACGATTTGAATCCTGGCACCCTGGCTTTAGTGCTCATATTCTTAATAAGCAAGCACACTGCTTCTAGTATAGAAAGGCTGGTTTTAGGAATATGTGGGAAAACAGCCACATAGAGAAGGATGATGAGCCTTTTATTGTTTTGTTTTAACTTTTAAAATCTGCCCCAGATTCAGATTTTGGGCAGGACTTAGACTGTAGACTAGACTATGTGTTTATCACTGGACTGCTAACCACAGGTTGGAAGTTCAAATCTAACAGGAGATCCTTGAGAACCCTATAAAGAGTAACTATGAATCGGAACCAATTGGATGGCACTTAACAAATTCATTAGAACCTAGAACCAACAAATTCATTGACTGCTTCCTGCCAATCTTGGGCTAAACTAGAAGTCAGCAGATCAAAACTACCAGAGGTTCCATGGAAGAAAGATGAAACTGTCTGCTCCCATAAACATTTACACCCTCAGAAACCATATACAGGGTCGTTATGAGTCAGAACCAACTCCACGGTACACCACCATCATATTTATTGGGTTTTTAAATTTTTTTAAATGACTTTAAAATCTTACGTTGAGTCTAAAAGTTTTTTGATGTTTCAGTGGTCTAGTTCAACTCCATCAATTTCCAGAGAGGGACACTAAAATTCCAGAGGGATAAAGGTACCTCTTCAAGGCCACATGCCTAATAAGTGTCGAAAGAACACTAAGACTCTTGTTACCTGGATCCCAGAGCAGTGCTCTTTCCACTGCTGAAACAGCCTACTTCATGTATCAGGCTAAACATTTTTTAAAATTGGCAATTATATATTTAAAAAGAAATGAGGATGAAAGTTATACTGAAAATGTGAGAACTAGGTCTAGTAGGCCATCTATGTTGTCAGCTGGGAGGACAAGATGACTGCCCGTTTAATTAATCAGGTTGGCTGAATAGCTTGGTTTTCTTCTGAATGCAGAGAATGAGGTTTGAAGGCCTATAGCTACTATTTGTATTGACATAGGAATGGCCAATTTGATTGGACAGGGTATACTCATATCTGGTCCTGATATCTTGAGGCCTATATATAATGGCTCACTGACAATCAGTCTGGGGAAATTTCTAATTACAGCAGGGAATGGGTTAACCTTTCCAGAAATGGGAAAAGAATCAACTTTACTCATGTAACCAACAGAGTGCATGTAGAGTCAATACCAGAAGACCCAGCACAACTGGAAATTTTGATTAAAGGATAAAAACAGGCTTCAAATCTGCTGTATATTTCCATGGATCGACTTAGATTACACATATAAATAAACTCTGCCTTTGAAAATATTCAAGACAAACCACCACTGACTTTAAGAGATAGGCATGGAGACAGACAGTATTTCTGTTAAATTCCTTGTATCATTTCCACTGAAATAGTTAAGCAATTCTCGATGGATGGCACAAAACCCTTTAGATAAGTACACTTTTTGAAGTCAGTATAGAAGGGCCTATTGACTCTAACAACAAAAAAGAAAGAAAGAAACTAAGAAAGAAGTGTCCACTCCCAAATCATTAACTGAACTGAAAAGAATATGCTAACAAAAAAGACACTGTCATCCGAATCCCATATTGTAAGGGAAGGTCATGTCACCCACAGCATCAGGAGAAGCCCAAAGCCTTGAACTCAGGCCTAAGCCTGCTGGGCTGGCTCAACATGCCCACGCATTCATCAGCAGGCCCAAGGCTGAGAGGAGAAATTCTGCATCACGGAGCTCTGCTATCGACACATAAACGAAAGAAATATTAGATTTCATTAGATATGAGGAGGATATGGCTTTAATGGTTCCCATTTCTTTCCGAAGAAAAACCAAGGTCCTTACAAAGACCTGCAAGACCCTACATGATTTGCCTCCCGTGCCCCAACACACACACTGTGACCTTGTGTTCTACACTCCTCACCAGCTCACTACCCTCCAAGCACCCTGGACATCTTGTTGATTCGGGATCTTATACTTCCCTCAGGTAGCTTCATGACTCATTTCATCAGATCATTCACATCTTTGCTGAGGTGCAACCTTCTCAAGGAGGCTTATTCTACTGGTGAAGGAAAACTGCTGGCATACTCAGAGGTGTACCTTGTTTCATTGACCATGCAGAGCCATTCAACTGTGTGGATAATAATGAATTATGGGTAACATTGTGATGAATGGGAATTCCATACACTTCATTGAGCTCATGTTCAAGCATTAAAAAAAAAAAGGAAAATTGGAGGAATGTTTAATAAGGGAGTATCAACAAAGGTGTGGACAGGAAGTAAAGAGAAGACTAGGGAAATTCAAAATATTGACGCTCCCCAATTACCTCTGAATCTAAAGTGGGAAGGAAGGGAGGAGAGAGTATCTAATATGGAGAAGGCTGTGTACACAGGACTACCAGACAGCAATTCAGCTAGCTCACACTGACTCACTAGGGAAGGAACTGAAAGAATTAATATTTTGACTTCATTCACTCTCTCCCGATTTTCTGAAAAAAAGGGACACCATTGATGCAGTTCATATAGGCAAGCCTCCTGGACCACAGAGCAAGGACAAAAAGAAGTTATCTGGCACATTTAGCTTGATAAACTGTAAACACTTAACTCTTATTAGGTGATACATAATCCCCGAAACTTAGTGACTTCAAATCAAAAATATTTATTCTTTCTCAAGATCCTGTGGCTAGACAGTTATTGACTAGCTTAGCTGTTTTCTTCTGGACCAGCTGGCCACTTGGCCGGTCTAGAATGACCTCATTAACTTGTCCAGTGTCCACTGGGACAATAGCCACGATACGGTCATGTGTCTCTACTAACTGTAACCAATCATGTTTCTTAATCATGAGACCTGATCAGATTCTTATTAGGATCAAGAAATATTGTTTCATGGTATTCCCATGCTAAAAGAGGCCTGTTTTTATTTGACTCAGCATTATCCACAGTACCATGCATGGAATACAGTTGATCTACGCCAGGGGCCAGCAAATGTTTTCTGTAGTAGGTTAGATAGTAAATACTTCAAGGTTTGTGAATCAAGAAGCAATCCTGAGGCCACTACATAAGTACTTATGTAAAAGGAGAGAAAATACATTTCAAAAAATTTTTATTCACATAATTTGAAATATAATAATAATTGAGTACCCTCGGAAACCCTGTACAGGGTCGCTATGGGTCGGAACCGACTCGACGGCACTTAACAACAACAACATTTCAAAAATGCAGATCTATCAATGAGAAGGATGGAATTTTTTATTATGCTATAACAGTTTGCCTTGTTGGATACAAAGTCTGTGTTACCTATCATTAAAACTGATTCTAAATGTTCATCTGCTAATGCTGATCTACAACGAGACTCACAATATGTTTCATCTTTGAAAATGTCTTTTCACATATTAAGTGCTGTCAAGTCAGTTCCGAGTCATAGTGACCAAGTATAGGATTTCAAATGAGCGGCTGGTGAGTTTGAACTGTGGACCTTGTGGTTCAAACTGACCTTGCGGTCCAGTGCTTTAACCCACAGTGCCACACCAGGATTCCTGTTAAATTCTAATATCAACCTATAAGCACATGGTTTTAATTGAACATAGTGATACATTGGAAAAACATTATAGAATTCTAGATTCTTCTCCTGATATTTGCCTTTCACCATGGCATTACACTGCACAGTATTCACTTCCATTTGAAGGTTAGGTGGTGGAGGTTCCTCAATTTCACAGTTAAATGGATTTTGAACTGTGAGAATTTCCTTTGTACTTGCACTGAGATCTGAAAAATACTCTTGGAATTGTACTTTAAACTAGGAAAAAACATCCTCTGCAAATTATGAGAATGGTGATCTCACTTCTTGTTTTCACTTTGACACCACAGGATGTTGATCAAGCTGCTTGACATTATTTGTGATTCACATAACATTAATTGTTCTAAAATTTTACCACAATATAAGTCTTGCATACTAGCCACACTTTGCCTTGTGGTTTTAGGTTAAGAAATAGTATCAAATATGCAGCAAAACTGGTTTTCAAACACAATCACTGTTCAGTAATAATGATTGAGGGAAATCTGTTGCAAGCTTTTAAAAAATTCCATCTCATCCTGTACTTTAAAAATTGCAACAAAACGTTACCACCGGACACCTGAAGAGTGCGGGCGGTGGGAGCTGCTCCTTGGAGCTGGGCGGTCTCCGGAGGACGAGGCGGAGTCAGGAGGCCCAGCTGTGAGGTCCTGGGCATGGACTAGCCTGGACCCTGCGCCCAGCCAGAGCAGTTGGGTTGGTGATTGTGGTGGGAAAACCCCTGGTTCTAAGGCACTGGCCTGCCCTCTGCAAGACTTAGGCCGGTTTGCCCTTCCTGGGCCTTAGTGTCCTCCTCATGATAAGCGCCCCTCACTGGTTCAGCCCTACAGTGTCACCCAGCCATGGATCCACCAGCACATAAAGATAAATCCAAAGTTAAAGAACCTGTCAGCAGAGTCGAGAAGGCCAAGCAGAAATCGGCCCAGTAGCAACAGGGTCCTGGCAGAACTGGAGCAGCCTGTAAACAGATGCAGCCTCCTGGAGAATGAACCCTGGAAACACTACTGTTTCAAAAACACACAGTAAATTCAAATGCTTGTCAATAATCATAGGCTTGAACACCTTACATTCTCACAAGGTTTGTACATTTGTCCATGTAAGCCTCTTGTTTGTTTTTTTGTGTGTGTGCTACCAGATGTCTCCCCTGTTTGCTAATACCATATTTTTATACTAATGATACATTTGTTATATGTTTTTGCAAACCACACAACCCCCTCATACATTAGTTGCCTATTAACAATGGGTGCATTCTATACACACATCTTATTTCCAAGGGTACTTATATGTGGGGGGCAGGGAGGGGGGGAATAACTTCTATTCTTCCATAACTGCAGCTTGCACATGGCTTCAACTTGACTTATTTCATGGTAATCTTTAATTTTGACAGAAATTTCTCAGGATCTTGTGGAAATGGTAACAAAAATAAGGCTGAGACTATATCTGCCTCAAGACCTCTTGTATAGTTACTATTTACTAACTGGGATTTTTATTAAAGCTTTTAAAAATAATAGTAATTATTTTCTGATGTCAAGTTAAAAGAGTTTTTAGCAGTACAATTCAGTCAACACTACAAGATAATCCAAACAATCATTCCAGAATGCCTACTACGGGCAGAGTGGATGAGAATTCAGATTTTGGAATCAGAAGAATCCCAGTGGTTCACCAACTAGGTGACTTTGGGAAAATTGCTTTAACTCTCTACAATTTAGGTTTCCTATCTGTAAAATGAGGAGCTCTGGTAGCGTAGTGGTTACGAATCGGGCTGCGAACCTTAAGGTCAGCGGTTCGAGACTACCAGTCGCTCCGCGGGAGAAAGATGAGGCTTTCTACTCCCATAAAGATTTACACCCTCGGAAACCCTGTACAGGGTCGCTATGGGTCGGAACCGACTCGACGGCACTTAACAACAACAACAATCTGTAAAATGGGGGTGGGGGTGGGGGAGAGAATGATTACATCTACTCACAAAAGTTCCCTAATTGGTTCAAAAGGTTTGTGCTCAAACCTACCCAGCAACGTGTTTTAAAATCCTGGTGATCTGTTTCCATAGATAACAGCTAAGAAAGCTACGGAGTATAGTTCTAATCTGTAATATAAGGAGTTGCCGGGAGTTGGAATTGTGTGCACAGCAACAGAGCTACTGCATTAAATCATTAAAAGATTAAATGAGGTCACTCATATAAAACCTTTGTTATTGTTATTGTTGTTAGATGCTATCCAGAGAGCTCTGACTGATAGTGACCTTATGCACAACAGAATGAAACACTGCCCAGCATTGTGCCAACCTCACAATCATCGTTATACTGGAGACCATTGCTCCTCCACTGTGCCAATCCATCTCATTGGGGGTCTTCCTCTTTTTCACTGACCTTCCAGTTTACCAAAACATGATGTCCTTCTAAAGAGACTGGTCCCTCCTGGTAATATGTCTGAACTATGAGAGATGAAGTTTCACTATTCTGACTTCTAAGAAGCATTCTAACTGTACTTCTTCCAACACAGATTTGTTGTTCAGGCAATCCATGGTTCTTTTAATATTCTTCTCTAACACCATAATTCATTCTTTCATGATCTTCTTTACCTGTTATCCAACTTTCACATGCATATGAAGCCATTGAGAATATACCATGGTTGGGTCAAGCCCATCTTAGTCCTCAAACTGACATCTTAACTCTTGAACACTAAAGAATGGTTGTGCAGCAGATTTGCTAAGGCAATACGTTGTTTGATTTCTTAACTGCTTTTTGCATGAGTATTGATGGTGGATCCAAGCAAAACGAGGTCTTTGACAACTTCAATTTTTTCTCCATTTATCATGATTTTATTTATTGGTCCAGTGGTGAGGATTTTTGTTTTCTTTACATTGAGGTGCAACCCAGACTGAAGGCTGTGGTCTTTGGTCTTCGTCAGTATTTTAAGCCCTCTTCTCATTCAACAAGCAAGACTGTGTCATCTGCATATTGCAGGTTGTTAATGAGTCTTTCTCCAGTCCTAATATCATGTTCCTCTTCATATAACCCAGCATCTTGGATTATTGTTCAGGATACAGCGAAAGAATACAAGCTGGTACACACTTTCGTGATTTTATACCATTCAGGGTCTCCTTGTTTTGTTGGAATGACTACCTCTAGATCTATGTACAGGTTCCTCATGAGCACAATTAAGTGCTGTGAAATACTCAAATAACCCTTAGTGCCCAAATTTCTTGTCAAAGATAAGTGAGTGCCTCTAGTGCTGCATCAGTTTGTTGAAAGATTCCCATTTATAGTGAGTCCGTTTCTTGAGCCTTGATTTTCACCAATGACTTCAGTGCAGCTTGGACTTCTTTAGTCAGCACCATCAGTTCTTGAGCATATGCTATGTCTTAAAATGGTTGAACATCTACCATTTCTTTTAGGTACAGTAACTGTGTGCATTCTTTTCATGTCTTTTGATGTTTTCTGCATTATTCACTATTGTACCCATACAATCCTTCCATATTGCTAATTTAGGCTTGATTTTTTTCTTCAGTTATTTCAACTTGAGAAATGCGGAGTGTGTTCTTCCATTTGGGTTTCCTAACTCCAGGACTTTGTACATTTCATTATAATACTTGACTTTGTCTTCTCAAGCTGCTCTTTGAAATTTTCTGTTCAGCACTTTTACCTCCTCATTTCTTCTTTTTGCTTTAGCACCTCTATGCTAAGAAGCAAGTTTCAGTACATCCATTTTGGTATTTTCCTTCTTCTGACATCCATTTTGGTATTTTCCTTCTTTCTTTTTCTCTTAATAGCCTTTTGCCTTCCTCCTGTATGATATAATTGATGTTATACCACAACTCTACTGGTCTTCTGATATTAATGTCTAATGCATCAAATCTATTCTTGAGATGGTCTCTAAACTCAGGTGGGATATGTTCAAGCTCATATTTTGACTTTTATGGATTTTTAAAATTTTTCTTCAGCTTCAGCCTGAATTTGCATTTGAGGAATTGATGATCTGTTTCTGTCTGCCCTAGCCTTGTTTTGGCTGATGATAATGAGCTTTTCCACCATCTCTTCCAGCAGATGTACTCAATTTGATTCTTGTGTATTCTTTCTGGTGAGGTCCATGTTGACAGTCATCTTTTATGTTGTTTGAAAAAAAGGCATTTGCAATGAAGAAGTCATTGGTCTTGCAAAATTCTATCAAGCTACCTCCAGCATTGTTTCTTTCACCAAGGCCATATTTTCCAACTACTGATCCTTCCTCTTTGTTTCCAACCTTTGCATTCCAATTACCAGTAATTTTCAATACATCTTAATTGCATGTTTGATCAATTTCACACTGAAAAAGTTGATAGCATATGACCAAGAACGGATGGTGCTGAAGGAAGAAATCCAATGTGCACTTAAGGCATTAGCAAAGAATGAGACTGTAGGTATTGATGAAAAACAAATTGAAATCTTTCTACAAACTAATGAAGTACTGGAGGCATTCACTCATCTGTGCCAAGAAATTTGGAAGAAAGTAACCTGGCCAACTGATTGTAAGAGTTTCATATTTGTGCTCATTCCAAAGAGAGGTGGCCCAACAGAATGAAAAAATCATTGATCAATATCATATGAAAGTAAAGTTTTGCTAAAAGCAATTCTGAAATGGCTGCAACAGTCCATCGACAGGGAACTGCCACAGGTTCAAGATGGATTTAGACCAGGAAATAGAACTAGGGATATCATTGCTGATGTCAAATGGATCATGACTGAAAGCAGAGAATACCAGAAAGATGTTTGCCTGTACTTTACTCACTATGCACCGAACTTCGACTGTGTGGATGATGACAAGCTGTGGATAACATTGTGCAAAATGGTTATTCTAAAACACTTAATTGTGTTCATCACATCACAGGTTTCTATATACAGAAACCTGTATATAGACCAAGAGGCAGTTGTTCCAACAGAACAAGGGGACAAAGAATGTTTTAAAATCAAGAAAGGTATGTTCTCTTTCACCATACATATTAAATCTGTATGCTAAGCAAATAATTTGAGAAATTGGATTAGATGAAGAAGAATCTGGCATCAGGATTCAAGGAAGACTCATTAACAGTTTATGATATGCAGATGATACAACCCTGCTTGCTAAAAACAAAGAGGAGTTACAATACTGATGAAGACCAATGACCATAACCTTCAGTATGGTTTGCACCTCAATGTAAAGAAAACAAAAGCCTCACCAGTGGACCAATAAATAACATCATGATAAATGGAGAAAAGATTGAAGCTGTCAAAAATTTCAACGGAAGTTGTCAAAGACACCAATTAACAACCTACAGTATGCAGATGATACAACCTTGCTTGCTGAAAGTGAAGGGGACTTGAAATACTTACTGATGAAGATCAAAAACCACAGTCTTCAGTATGAGTTGCACTTTATTGTAAATAAAACAAAAATCCTCACTATTGGGTTAATAAATAACATGATAAATGGAGAAAAGAATGAAGCTGTCAGAAGCTTCATTTTGATTGGATCCACTATCAGCACTGGAGCAGCAGTTAAGAAATCAAATAATGTATTGCATTAGGAAAATCTGCTGCATTAGACTTCTTCAAAGTATTTAAGAGCAAAAATGTCAGTTTGAGGACTAAGGTGGGTCTGACCCAAGCCATGGCATTTTCAGTAGCCTCCTATGCCTGTGACTGCTGAATGAATAAGGATGACCGTAGAAGAATTGATACATTTGAGATAAGGTGTTGGAAAAGAATGTTGAAAGTACTGTGGACTCAGAATGTGGGACTTTATTTAGAAAGTAGCCACACCAGAGATGGAGGCAGAGATGGGGACATGGAGAGAGGGAGCAGCTGAGGACTCTAGATGCGGACATGGAGAGAGGGAGCAGCTGAGGACTCTAGATTCATGGGAAGAGAGGGACTGAGAGGTGGCAGCCAGAATGTGCCCTTTGGTGGTATAAATTATTATATATGACTGAGATTTTTTTTTTTTTTTGAAGAGCTAAAAAGAATAGCGAGAAATTCTGTTAACTGATGGTACATGGTGGGGATTATAATAATTGTAAGGAAACAAAGTATATGATTTGTTGAATGTAAAACTGATGATCTGCCCTGTAAACTTTCATTCAATTCACAATAAAAACTTTTTTTAAAAGGGGGGAAAAAAGTACTGTGGACTTCCAGAAGAACAAATAAATCTATGTTGGAAGTACAACCAGAATCCTCCTGGACTGCTGACTATAAGGTTGGTAGTTCAAACTCACCAGCTCACCATCTGCTCCTCAGAAACCCTACCCAGGATCGCTATGAGTCAGAACCAGCTAGACTGCACGTAAAGGTATCAACAACAACATACGTAAGATGTTTTAATAAAAGCAATGGGCTACGACAGAATGAATGTAAAATTAATGTTCTCCCATGTAAACTATCATATAATTCACAATAAAACATTAAAAAAAAAAAAACAAAAAAAGCCATGGGCTAAGGGGAAGTTAGGGGAAAACAGCAATGAAGCTATAAACTAAGCCCTACAATGCTCAATAGACTCCTGCGAACCCAGATGGAGACCTGGTTGGCCAGCAGTGTGCCAAGTCCAGGGGACTTTTGGACCCAGAGTCTTTGACATAGCCACAGAGGATTAGAGTGAAGCGTGAAGTGTCCAGCGGACAAGAAGAGAGGGAATACACACAAGGACACCCACACTTGCAGATAATACCCACTTGACCTGGCTTCAACGGCTGGATGATCAGAGCTCAAACAGAAGAAGAAAGAAGAAGTGAAAAAAGAATAATCTAACACAGTTTCATGAACATGACACACACCTATGGAAGCAATACCTCAAAAGAGTGAACAAATCTTCACAGCGAGGATCATTCCCACCTCCACTGCGTAGAGGATAGGGATGGGCAAATTGGACATTGGCTACACAGAATGGGGAGGGGGGGCGGGGACTACAGAGGAAAGACGTGACTGGCTTACAAGCTTTCAAGAGGAAACCTAGATTCAGAGGGCATGGAGCAAGGTAGAATCTCCACTGAGTAGTCATTCTGCCTAGACAGGGCTGATAAAAGGAGATGCAGATAGGTCCCTTAAGATACAATATCGAATAATTGTTATCAGTACTGATTGTAAGGGCTGGAAATGTAAAGGTGAACATTTTGGGGCAAAAGGAGGGTAGTGATTTACTTTACAGTCTAGGAACAGAGGTCCTTGGACCATCAAAGGAGAAGAACAGAGAACGGAACCCTACCCAGAGAAGCAGTGATGACAGGAATGGAGGCAGAGACAATGACATGAGGAGATGGAGCAGCTGGAGACTTTGGACCTGAAGAGAGAGAGGAGTGGTGTGCGGGTAACAGGGGTGCAGGCTTGTGGGGTATAACCTTTGGTTGATCGGTGATGCATAGAAGGGATTGTAACCATGGCAAGGAAACGACATACGATGGGATCAATGTGTAGCTGATGTCCTCCCTTGTAAACTATCACATAATTCACAATAAAGCATTAAAATAAATAAATAAATGAACACATCTACTAAAAAAATAAAAGCCATGAGCTAATTAAATGACACATAATTCACTCATTCTGCTGTCATAGAGCTTGCAATCTTAAAAATGAATTTTAACTTTATTTTCTAACACTGTTTCAATTCTCCACAATTTCTCAAAGATCAACCGTTTCATTTGCAAGTATCACAGAAACAGGTCTGGCTTTACATGTAGCTAATCCGCCTACTCACACAAGGACCCATCCTCATAAAGTCCCCAAGCTTAGTTTTTTTTTCTTTCAAATTAAGTTTTTAAAAAATGTTTTATTGTGAATTATGTGATAGTTTACATGGGAGAACATTAGTTTTGCATTCATTCTATTGTATATCATTTCATTGTCGTGGTTACAATTCTCTCCATGCATTATCAACCAACCAAAGGGTATACGCTGCAAGTCTGCAACCCAGTCGTCAGCACACAGCCCCTCTCCCTCTCTGGATCTAAAGTCCCCAGCTGCTCCATCTCTCCACATCATCATCTCTGCCTCCATCTCAGGCATCACTGCTTCTCTGGGTAGGGTCCTGCTCTCTGCTCTTTTCTCTTGATGGTCCCAGGGACCTCTGCTCCTAGACTGAAAAGTTAATCACTCCCCTCCTTGCTATAAAATGTCTACCTTTACATTTCCAACCCTCACAATCAGTCCTGATAACAATTATTCACTACTGTATCACAAGAGACCCGTCTGCATTTCATTTCATCAGCGCCACATAGACAGATTGAATACTACTCAGTGGAGATTCTACCTTCCTCCATACCCTCTGGATCTAGGTTTCTTCTTGAAAGCTTGTAAGCCAGTCACTTTTTGCCTTTGTAGCCCCCCATTTTGGGTAGCCAATGACCAAATTGCCCATTTTGTCTACTCTGTGTGTGGAGGGGGTAGGAACGATCCTTGCTGTAAGGATTTGTCACCTCTTTTGAGCTACTGCTTCCATAGGTGTAGGTCAAGTTCATCAAATTGTATCAGATTACTCTTCCCCCCCCCCCCCTTCTATCTTTTTCTGGTTGAGCTCTGATCATCCAGTCATTGAAGCCAGGTCTAGTGAGTATTTTCTGCAAGTGTGGGTGTTCTTATGCATATCCCCTCTCTTATCTGCTAGACACTTCACTCTCCACTCTAGTCCTCTGTGGCTATGTCACTAACTCTGGGCCCAAGAGTCCCCAGGTCTTCTTACAAGCTTCCAAGAGGGAACCTAGATCCAGAGGGCCTGGAGGAAGGTAGAATCTCCAGTGAGTAGTATTCAATCTGACTAGGCGGGCTGATGCAATGAAATGCAGACAGGTCTTTTGTGATACAATAGTGAATAATTGTTATCAGGACTGATTGTGAGGGTCGGAAATGTAAAGGTAGACGTTTTATAGCAAGGAGGGGAGTGATTAACTTTTCAGTCTAGGAGCAAAGGTCCCTAGGACCATCAAGGGAGAAGCGCAGAGAGTGGGACACTACCCAGAGAAGCAGTGATGCCTGAAATGGAGCCAGAGATGATGAAGTGGAGCGATGGAGCAGCTGGAGACTTTTGATCCACAGAGGGAGAGCTGAAGACCTGGGGGGTACGGGGAAGGATTGCATGGAGGGGATTGTAACCATGGCAATGAGACGATATACAATAGAATGAATGTAAAACTAATATTCTCCCATGTAAACTATCCCATAATTCACAATAAAACATTAAAAAAAAAAAAAAAAAGAAAAAAAAAAGGGGTTCCCAGGTCTTGCCACACTGCTGGCCAACCAGGTCTCCACCTGGGTTCACAGGAGTCTATTGAACGTTGTAGGGCTTAGTTCACCACTTCATTGCTGTTTTTCCCTTATGTCCCCTTATCGGTGACGTGCAGGGTCACCAATCAGAGCATGTATTCCCATTGAGTCTTAGTCTTGGAAGGGGGATTGCACTGAGGGGACCTGACCACTTGCCTTGATGTCTCCTGGGCAAGCAACTTACTTGTTCTTGTAGTAACAGTCGGTCTGTCTCTATTGTTTTGAATTTTTTCCCATAGGTCTTTCTTTCAAGAAGTATCTTTTGTTCTTCTTGCTTCTCCAGGCTGGTCTGCTCATCCTTTCAAGTGGAAATTTCCCATCTCTGAAGATCTGGATGTGGTTCAGGCTTCCACCTATAGTCTTATGTATTGCAGAGACTCCGCAGGAAGCCTCCTTCACTGGGCGCATTGTAGCCCCATTGTAGGTATTCCAATCAGTTATAGGCAGAAGACGGACTTACAAGCTTTCTATGGTGATGTTTCTGGCTATTCCTTTCTGTCCCCCTCCAGTGTCTATTTTATAATATAACACAAGGAAAACAAAGATTCAAAAGACAGCCAAGCATCTTAACATTACTCCCCCCTTTTCCCTATTCCAACCATGTCTCAATCTCTGTATCCCGTAGTCCTGTTGTTCCAAGGTTGTGCATACGTCATTATCTACCTCTGTCCTACTTGGTTAGTTTAATGCTCTTTGTCTCTTTTGAAAATCACAGTAATTTTTCATCAAGGAGCCACATTTTAATTTTTTTAACCAGGTTTGACAAATTGTGTAGCCACAAGGCAACTTCAAAAAATTGTAGAAAATGGAATGAAAAAGATCATGAATGCTCCCATGAAGCTTTTGAAACCTTCTCATATGTTGTTATGTGTAGTCAAGTTGGTTTACACAGAATGGTTGTGACCTTGTGGTTAGCAATCCAGTATTTATCCTACAACACTACACAAGTAAATCAAAATCATTGATACTAGGGTTCCAATTCATACATGGACAGGTTTATGCCCAACACAACATGTTTACACATCTCTCTGTGATCAGTGGATAGCTGCAGTCAAGTTCTCTCAGTGTATAATAAGATAAGTGTATCAGCATTAAACTTACCTTATTATCATTAATGATCCTTCAAAAAAGCAGGTCCAATTAAGAGTGGCTTCTAAGGAGATCAGCTGAACTTGTTCAATTCAAGGCAGAGAGGTCAGTCAGCTCAGGTGCATATGACAACTATTTTTTGGAAATTCCAGAGGGATAATCTTGATAGATTTTCTTGACGGATGCAGGGTAAGTACAGGGGCTTATTATGAAGAAAAAAGGAATTTTTTCCATCAAGACATTGCACCTGCTCATCTTTTGAGTGTAGTAAGAACTTTGAGTGTAGTGAGAACTGTCCAATGAGAATTTCTTTTGTTGGGAAACCGTACCCCATTCAAGCAAGTTCTGACCTTGCCCTTTCCGAGTTCTTTTTGTTTCCCCAAAGCAAAGCAAAACCAAAAACATTTGAAAGGAACACATTTTGAGTCCCTCAGACTGCCATTTTCACTTGGTGCCAAATCATGAGCACTGAATTCTTCAGGAAATGGTTAGATAGAAATGCTTCCTTTTAAGTGTCTAGAGCTAAATGGAGGAAATGTCAAGAAGCAATAGTTTCACATGTTGGTATTTTTGTTTAAGGATGATTTCTAAGATTTTGTTGCAATACTTTTTTACTTACCCTCGTGTGTGTGCATGCATGTGTGTGTATTTATTTTATTCACCTTCCACCAGAGCTTCCCACTGACGGTGAGAGGGAGTTCCTTTCAAGGCAATTCATAGAGTACTGAGCTGGGGGTACAGAGGCTGAGGGGGGCTTGTAGGGAGGCAAACAGAGACTACCCAGCACACACTAGGAACAGGACAGGCAGTGAAGTTGTCTACTGTGACTGTCACTATTCATGCAGTGCATGGGTTTCTTTCAGCCCAGAAATACTAAGTTATTTTTGAGCCTTGCCACTCAATTCCAATTAGGCCAATTTGTGTGTGTGCATATATGTGTGTGTGTGTGTGTGTGTGTAAAGTTTGTCTAGGTGAGTCAACATTCAACTTGCTGATAATCCTCAGCACAGACCAGCTCATATCTAGAAGGTGACCTCCTCAGGGACAGCGCTTTGATTTGCTCCCAACAACCTCAATTACAACTAATGGATCTATTCAGTGGCCATCATGCCCTGTAATCACACCATTTAGGATTTTTACAACCTTTCTAGCCTATCCTAATTCCTCTTCCTTTTCCGCCCCCTGTAATTTTTTTTTACTTTTTATAGAGATGTCACTTTACGTGGGGGCATGAAAAATAGAAATGTGAAAATAATAGTCAGCTGTTAATAATTGCTTCTTATCACCGGGAGTATTTTATTGCACAGTGTAACAATGCTGGTAGATAATACAAAGTTGCTTATACCAATAAACATTTATAAAATGTTTCCTCTTGAATGATACTGCCATCTGAATAGTTTAAGAGGATGTTGGTAATCTTGCTTCTCTCTCTCTCTTTTTGTTTACCTAGCATTGAAATGAAAGTATTAATAAAAAAATAATTCTAGGATTATTTTGTCCCAAGATGATTAAAGCTCACAAATATTAAGTACTGAATTCCCAAACACAGCAAACAAAGGAAACTTCGAGGCTATACTTCACTGGAAAATATACCAAAAAGAGAAGTAAATAAAGCAGGTTTCTTCTCTATCCTATTAAATGAAGAAATGTATAATTTACAGAAAACTATACAATTAAATCATATTTGTCATGAAAATGTTTAGAGAGACTTTGCTGTCACAGGAAGAACAACCCTGTCTAAACAACCTTTTCTAATGTTCAAACAAAGAACAAGTAGGAAAAAAAAAAGAGAAAAATGAGTAACTCAGTTCCATTGCTGATATTTACAGGAATGATCACTTCCATCGATGAAATATAGAAAAAAATCTTTCTTTACTGGCAAAGTAAGTAATTTGACTTTTATTTTGCTCTGATTTTTTGTTTGTTTGTTTGCTTTCTTTATTTATTAGAAGTCCAAGGTTTTCCACACATAATCTTGTCACAGCCTGACCCTGAAGTAACACTCCCTATCACAACAATGACCACGTTCAAAAGGTCTTCAGCTGTCAGTTGTAAAGCACCTAAAAGATACTTAGAATTTCTATAGTGGTTTCCTTGGTGATTCCTTTTTGTACTCTCATGGATGTTCCTGGACTCCAAGCTCACATTGTAGAATTGGCATGAAAGACTCCATTGTCAGGGATGTGGCCAAAAGAGTGCGATTAATTTTGGATGGGGTTAAAACACAGGAGGTGAGCCATTTTATTGGATACTTTGTCTTTTATAGTTTCAAGTCTCAACTATAAAATTATATAGCACAAACTTAGTCTCTTACTTGTGAGTTACATCTTGAGACTTTCATTTACCCAGAAAAGCCAGACAATAAGAATTATATCAGACAATTTC
Organism: Chrysochloris asiatica; assembly: GCF_000296735.1. Lineage (NCBI taxonomy): Eukaryota > Metazoa > Chordata > Mammalia > Afrosoricida > Chrysochloridae > Chrysochloris > Chrysochloris asiatica. The sequence continues at coordinate 5,524,050 of NW_006408583.1, forward strand.
AGTCTCAAATAAATGAGAGAATGAGTTTTAGCTGTCTGTAAACTATAGAGTCTACGGTTACTTACCAGAATAGTTTGAGTGGTATAAAATTCGAAATGAATATTTAATGAAGAGGAGACATAACACAATACATGTATTTCACAAGCATGCTTTCTCAGTCACTATATAGGATAGGCAAAGGAAGACACACTAATTAGTGGTATATTTTCAAAATGATTTCTATTCATTAATTGTAGCTTTGGAGGACAATAAAGGAAGCAACTACTAAATGGGATCCACTTCAAATCTAAGTCAATCTTCATTTTACTTTTGAGAAGATGCTACAAAATTTTCTCCCCTCTAATATATTAATTTCAAGAAACATTGATGAACTAGTAAAAGATAATTTATTAATTTGTTATGCATACGTATTTATAACATATTACCTAGTATTATTTTTCATCCTTTTCCACTCGTGCATATTCATTAAGCAATATTATTCAAATTCTTCACAGACATCTCCCACAGCAGTATTTTTGTCAAAAATAGCATTATCTCAACAGTTTTCTATAGCACACCATTCTTCTATAAAATCTGCTTAAGACAAAGTGTCTGCCTTTGCATCTGAGCTCTAAGTGGAAATGTTATTCTAAGTGAAAAAAAATACCAACTTGTGTAAGATTAAGGCAGGTGTTTTCACTCATACTCTACATAATGGAGTCCTGGTTTGGCACCATAGGATAAGCACTTGATCTCCAGGTTTGTTTGAACTGCAATGTTGGTGGTTCAAACTCATCAGCTGGCTTGTCAGAAACCTTATACAGGGTCGCTATGAGTCAGAACAACTCGACAGCACTTCACAACAACAACAACTAATGATTATACTAATGATTGTCATCAAATAACCACTTAATAGAATCCATAATAATATAGGTATATACTTTAAACAAGCAGAGGGTGCAACAGAGTTTTTAACGACAAAAAAAAGCCGTGATTTAATCACTTTTTTATGTTTCTTGCCCCTGCAAAACCACATACACATTCTTTTCCACCATCTTTTCAATGTAGTTGCATCACAATGATTGATTAAATATTGTTTTTACATTATTATGATTCCGTGACTATCTTTCATAGGTGAACCACATTGTACACAAAATACTCTGTCATTCTTGTGAGCCAGTTTGTTTGCTTTATCTACTGTTAATGATTTTCCCACTGGTTTTCATTTGCTTAGTCTTCTATATATTTATTATTAATTCATCCTCTAACTCTCAAAGAAAAGCCTCATTGTTTTCCCCAGTTTGTCTAACTACATCAGATAATCTATGAATTTCATTTTTTGAGGGGGAAAATCCCTGGTCATTTCTTTGCTTTCCTATTCCATTCTAAACTGGTTTCTCTACATGTCAGATATACAAAATCATCCTGGCCCTCCCATCATCAACCTCATGATCACCAAAACTTCCTTCATTTCTTTGATCAAATGGAACATCTTCTCCTTGCTCCCGTATCGTTTTACTCAGTTTACAATTTCACTATCTTTATAAGAAAGAAAGGATTAAGAAGTTTTTAAACCTTGCATTCTGAAAATATTGTATTAATTTCTACTATTTATTAACAGTTTAGCAAGTTATAGAATTCTAGCTAGAAATAATGTCTATACTTTTAGTGAAAAACAAGGCTCCAGGAATTGACAGGATATGAATTGAAATGCTTCAACAAACCGAAGCTATCACAAGGCTTTGACAAGAAATTTGAAAGACAGCTACTTGGCCAACTGATGGTAAGAGGTTCATATTTGTGCCCATTCCAAAGAAAAAGGGCCCAACCACATGCAGAAATGATCGAACAATACCGTTGATATCATACACAAGTAAAACTTTGCTAAAGAGAATTTAAAAATATGCAGAAGCATATTGACAGAAACTCAAGTCTGATTCAGAGGAGGCCATGGAATAAGGAATATAATTGCTGATGTCAGATGGATCTTAGCTAAAAGCAGTGAATAAAAGAAAGATGTTTACTTGTAATTTATTGGTAATGCAAAGGCATTCAACTGTGGGGATCATAAAAAACTATGGGTAACATTGCGAAGACCTGGAATTACAGAATACTTAATTGTGCTCATGAGGATCCTGTACATAAAGAGGCAGTTGTTTGAATAGAACAAGTGTCTACCGAATGGTTTAAAATCAGGAAAGGTGTGCACTAGGGTTGTATTCTTTGATCATACTATTCAATCTGTATCCTGAGCAAATATCCCTAGAAGCTGGACTATATTTAAAAAAGAGAGCTGCATCAGGATTGGAGGAAGGCTCATTAACAACTTGCAATATGCAGGTGACACAACCCTACTTGCTGAAAGCAAAGAGGACTGGAAGCACTTGCTGATGAAGAATACAGCCTTCAATATGGATCACAATTCAAAGAAAGGGAAAACAAAATCCTTACAACTGGACAAATAAACAACACCATGATAAATGGAGGAAAGATTGAAGTTGTCAAAGATTTCACTTTGCTTGGATCCGCTATCAACACTCATGGAAGCAGCAGTCAAGAACTTAAACAATGTATTGCACTGGCCAATCCTGCTGCAAAAGACCTCTTTAAAGCATAGGAAAGCATGGATGTCACTTTGAGGACTAAGGTGCAATTAACCTAAGCCAAGGTATTTTCAATCACCTCATATGTACATGAAAAGTGGACAATAAGTAAGGAAAACCAGACAAGAATTGATGAACTTTCATTAAGGTGTTGGCAAAGAATATTCTAAGTACCATAGACTGCCCAGAGAACAAACAGATGTGTCTTTGAAGAAATACAGCCAGGTTATTTAGAAGCAAGGATGAGACTTCTTCTCAAGTACTTAGGATATGTTTCGAGGCAGGACTAGTCCTTGTTAACTCAGGTTGTCTTCAAGAGACAGTCATTGGGTCTTCTTTGTGTTTTGTAGCCAAATGAGAAGTATCCTAACTTTAATCAACATAAGTCAGGCTGTCAAGAGATGTACTACGCAGGCAGAAAAACCCATCTGTACTTTCAAATTCAACTCTCTAACATAACACTTTTAAGTTCATTCAAACTGTAGTATTATAATCAAGTTATTTCAGCCAACTTTAGATTTCTGTTTCAGATCTATTGATTCAATACACTTGGAGAACAGTGTGATGTCCAAAGAAAGAGTCTTGTTAGAAAACGTCATTAATTTCATGTGGACCCTGGTTCCCAGTTAGGAATTAGCTTGGAGGCCTCTACAGTTCAGAAATTTCCCCTTCTCACCCACTAGTATCCTTAGCAACCAAAAACTCACAGGTCAAATACAATTTTACTCCAGTCTGAAAAAGTGCCCGCTTTAATTCAAACACCTTTATGTTCAAGGTCTCCATTTCTTATAAATATAGCCATATTTCATTGCCTTGTGATTACTAAATTTAGTGATGCTCAACTTTCAAATCATTTACTTTTTTCACTTGTATGAGTTGCTTTGTAATTCTCAGGTACAGGAAATGCTACAATTCTTTATTTTTATAACTCAAATTAAATCAGGATGATTGCAGTTGTCATTTGAGACACGTTTCCTCCTTAGTCTATCAGACTAGGATCACTAAAGACTCTTTCTTCCTCTGCCACAGATGCTCCTGAAAGACCTGATTTCTCACTTTCTGAGGAGGTAGCCTGTGGAGCATGCCCAGACTGCAGAAACTTTTACTTTGTTGCCCAAGCAATGCCACCAACTTCTCGTAGAAGCTACAGGGACGAATTGCCTTTTATTTTTTGACACCCATAAAACTCTCTGAGATCTGAAAACTAGTCTCTCTCTCAGTTTCCAGAGATATGAATTCTGAGGTCAAATCCCAGTCCTTTTCTAGAAGCACAAAATATATAGATTTGAAGGAAGGAAGAAAATTATATTTCTCTTCTTTTGTTGATGGAATTAGAATCGGGAAAATATAAAAGACTAAAGTATCTCTCTGTTATGCTTTCTTTAAAGTTGAGTTTACACAAGTTTATTGTCAAAAGACATAATTTAAAAAAATACTGAAACACTTTTTTTTTAATAACATACACTTCAAGTTTATTGTCTTAATATGTAATAGTCTCCCAAATACTTTTTCTTCCACCCAGCCTCTAATTTCCATATACATCCCTCAGGATTTATTTCAACAAATTCAAGAAAGCTAAGTATGGCTTACATCTTCCCTGATGGGAACTTTCTTAATGCCCAGTGTGCCCTCTGCTTCTATCAGGTGGACCTTCTCATTGCTCTGCTAATAATGGGCCCTGCAAAATTCAGCCTTTTTTCCTTAGTCATTCTCTCAGCCTACGATTCTCTTCTTTTTAGGTGCTGTCAAGTCGGTTCTAACTCACAGCGACCCAAAGCACAACAGAACAAAACACTGCAGGGTCCCGCACCATCCTAACAATTGTTGTTGTGCTTCAGCCCACTGCTGCTGTCACTGTGCAAATCCATTTTGTTGGTGGTCTTCCTCTTTTTTGCTAACTCTCCATTTTACCAAGCATGATGTCCTTCTCCAGGGACTGGTCCTTCCTGATAATATGTCTGTAGTATGAGAGATGAAGTTTCGCCATCTTGGCTTCTAAACAGCATTCTGACTGTACTTCTTTCATTGCAGATTATTTTTTTTCTTCTGGCAGTCCATGGCACTTTTAATATTCTCCTCCAACACCGTTACTCAAATGCATCAAATCTTCTACTGTCTTCCTTATTCATTGCGCAACTTTCACATGCACATGGTAATGAAAATAACATGGCTTGGGTCAGGCACACCTTAGTCCTCAAACTGATATCTTTATTCTTCAACAGTTTAAAGAGTTCTTGTGCAGCAGATTTGCTTAATGCAATACATCACTTGATTGAAACACTTAAAAAAAAAAACCAAAAATCCTGTTTTAATTCTTCTGTAACATAACCTCTTTTCTGACCAAAATTCTTCCTTTTTATGATTTGGGTAACTTTTACTTGACTCTCTTACTTTATGTATCTCTTCCACACATAAACTTCCTGATTATTGTTGTTGTTGTTGTGAAGTGCCATCGAGTCAGTTCCGACATATAGCAACCCTGTATATTTCTGAGGAGTGGCTAGTGAACTTGAACCACCAACCTTATGGTTCAAAGCAACTATTCAGTCCAGCGCATTAACACACAGTGCCACACCAGGACCACAAACTTCCTGATGATTGTAATTGTTAAGCACCATGGCATCGGTTCCAGCCCATAGTGACCCTGTATAGGGTTTCCGAGAAGCAGCTGGTGAGCTTGAACCGCCGACCTTGCAGTTCAAACGGCTTTGCAATCTGACAGGTTAACCCCCAATGCCACACCAGGACTCCTGATAGTGGGCCCTAAAAATACAAATGTATTATTGCTGGCAAAGAATACTGAAGGTACCATTGATTGTCAGAAAAACAATGAACAAATCTGTCTTGAAGTATAGTCAGAATGTTCCTTAGAAGAAAGGATGGCATGACTTCATCTCATTTGCTTTGGCTATGTTATCAGAAAGAACTAGTTTCTATCTAGATAAGGACATCATGGTTGGTTAAGCAGAGGGTCAGTGAAAAAGTGGAAGACCCTCAAGGAGGTGTATTGACACTGGCTGCCAACAATGGGTTCAAACAAAGCAACAACTGTGAGGCTGGCTCAGGACCACTCAGGGTTTCAGTATGTTGTACACATAAGAGCTATAAATTGGAACTTACTCATTTGCACTTAACAACAAGAAGTTTGTCTTTTGCACCACTGGGACCCCACTAACTAAAATTACATTTAGTACAGAGCCCATACTCTTAATAAACTTAAACTGAAACTAAATTTAAATAAGCATTAAACTCAGCTCAGATATCTGGTAAAAATGATGAAGGAAAGAGGAAAAGTCACTAACTAACCAAAAATATAAACCACATAAAATTTACAAAGAAGTTGCAGAAATCTACCAAAGTAAAAATGAATGTAAAATAAATAGTGCCTCCCTTCTCTTCTCAGTAGATTTTTGTGTTTTAATGTTACTAATTGATTTGTGTCCTTCCCTCCAAAAATTGGAGTGGAGTGCCAATTTGTGTAGGTCATAACTCTCAGTGTTACATAATCATCCTCCATTTATGAACTGATAGTTATCCTTTTTCTTGTAAATCCTCACCTCCATAATGTTAATGAGGCAGGATTAGAGACTGTTATATGCTAATGATACACATTATATGTTAATAAAACATTATATGTTAATGAGGAGTCCTGGTGTGGCACTGCAGGGTAATGCACCAGACCACAAAGTCAGTTTATACTGGGAGGTCTGCACTTCAAACCCACCATCAGCTCCTCTGAAACCTGAGACAGGGTCCCTATGAGTCAGAACCAACTCAATGGCACTTAACAACAGAAACAATAACAACAAGATGCTAATGAAGCAGGATACAATATACAGGGTTAGGGTCTATCTTGAACCAATCTTTTTTGGGGTATAAAATAGATTAAACAAGTCCACAAAGATTAGAGGGACCTGACTCCCACCAAGAAAGAAAACCAAGAGCAGAGTATTCCCATTAGACATGGGGCTCCTGCACTGAGAAGCTCATGGATTTTTGTTGAGTGCCATCAAGTCAGTTCCAACTCATAAGAACGATGTATAGGGTTTCTGGGGCTCTAAATCTTTGAGGGTGCAGAAAGAAAGCCTCATCTTTCTCCTACAGAGCAGAGGGTGGTCTCCAACCATGGACCTTGTGGTTCACAGTCCAGTGCTGATTGTGTTGAACTACCATACTCCCAAGAAGCTTCTGGTGTTGTTCAGTGCTGTTGAATCGGTTCTGAGTCATAGTGACTGGCCCTATATAGGGTTTCTGAGGAGCAGCTGGTGAGCTTGAACCACCAACCTTAAGGCTCAAACTGACTTTGCAATCCAGTACATTAATCCACAGCAGCACACTAGGACTCCTAGACCCAGGCAAATACTGATGCCAAGGCACCTGGAGATCTCCAAGGAACACCAGACCCAGAGACGTTGAGAGGAGACAAATACATTTCCCCAGAGCCAACAGAGAAGAAATGCCTTCCCCGAGGGCTGGAGCCCTGAATTCAGAATCTACAAGATCAGCGCTGGACTTTGAACCACTAGGTCAGCACTTCAAACCCACCAGCTGCTCCTCAGAAACCCTATACAAGTTACTATGGCAGCATCAACGGGCTCAAGCGTCACAACAATAGTGAGGTTGTCCCAGGATCGGGCAATGTTTCGTCCTTTTGTGCATAGGGTTGCTATGAGTCGGTATTGACTCAATGACACCTAACAACAACAACAACAACCAGAGCCAGTTCTAGAACCTGGCTTAATTCATACCTTGGTGGATAACTTTTTATTATTACTCTAATAATTTACTAATGCCTTTACTAATAAATGGAGTCCTGGTGTGGTGCTGTGGGTTAATGCACTAGACTGCAAAGTCAGTTTGAACTACAAGGTTGGCAGCTCAAGCTCCTCAGAAAACCTATACAGGGTCACTATGGGTTGGAACTGACTTGAAGGCACTTAATAACAACTACAACATTACTAATAAATACATTAATAGATGACTTTGATAAAACATAAGAAATACATAGTTCCTATTTTACCCCACCACCAAAAAGAATTATTATCTGGAAATAAAATGGTAGGAAGCAATATCAAATGGAATTTGATCAGTATAAGTAAAAAGGCGATGTGGAGGTCCCAGGTGGCTGTTAGCTACATTCTCAGAGCCCAGAGCTGGTGGGGAAAGACAACATATTGAGGCATCGAAATGGCAGCTATTGGGACAGCCATAGGCACACAGGATTTGCACTAATCCTCGTCATCTGGGGAGGAGGTTGGGGAGAATACAGAACTCTGGAACAGTAGTAAGCAAACCTCTTCCCTTCCCACACCATGTATGTGACAGTTAAGTTTTTGTGTCAACTTGGCTAGGCCTGGATTTTCAGTGGTTTAGCAGTTAGGTTGGAGGTACCACCTCCATGATGAGATCTAATATGATGCAATCACTCCGTGATGTGATCTGATGTGATCAGCTCTGATCTGATGTCATTATTCCACATGTTATAAATCCTGACTTCTATGATGTTAATGGGAGTCCTGGTTTGACACTACAGGCTAATGTGTTGGACTGCAAAGTCAGTTTGAACTACAAGGTTGGTGGTTCAAGCTCACCAGCTGCTCCTCGGAAACCTTATGTGGGTCACTATGAATTGGAACCAACTCGGAGGCACTCAACAACATGACATTAGTGAGGCCAGATGTAACCTATAGGATTAGTCTGTATCTTGAGTCAATGTCTTCTGAGTTACAAAAGGAGAAACAAGTGAGCAGAAAAGGGGGATCTACTACAACCAAGAGAGAAGAGCTGGAACTGGAGTGCATCTGTTAGACCTGGGGTCTCTGAAGTGTGATGCTCCCAGAGTCAGCAGAAGATTGATGCTGGGATGCAGTTGGATCATCAAGGAATGCTGAGACTCCAGATGCTGAAAGGAGACAAGAACATTTCTCCAGAGTCAACAGAGAGAGCAAGCCTTCTCCTAAAGACAGTACTCTGAATTTAGGCTTCTAGCCTCCTAAACTCTTTCTATCCACTCCACCCGTGATAGTCCTGTTATACTGACACTAGATAACTAAGACAATGGGAGAGGTAGGATAGAAGCTCTGCTAGGCAGGATATTATTGGAACAGGAGGAAAAGTGTCAAAGGGAGTGAAATGTAGGGCTGAGGTCTTACAAGAGTATGAGACAGGAAAAGCTCACAACTATGTCTTGATAGTCAGAAGAGAGGGCTTTTAATAACTGATAGTGACTGAAAGCAGTCCTGGTGTGATGCTGTGGGGTAATGCACTGGACCACAAGGTCAGTTTGAACCACAAAATCAGTAGTTCAAATTCAACAGCTGCTCCTTGGAAATCCTATACAGCGTCGCTATGAGTCAGAACCGACTCAACAGCACTTAACAACAACAACAACAACAAGTGACGGAAAAGGTATGAGAGTGCTGGTGTGGATAAGTACTGACTAGTAATCACAAGGTTGGCAGGTCAAACCCACCATCTGCTCTTCAAACTCTACACAAGGTCACTATGATTCAAACTCAATTGAACTTAACAACAATAACAAAAAGTTATAAAACCAGACATAGTTACGGAAATTCACTTTCAATAAAAAGAGCAGGAATAGCAATTGTTGGAATACATACAGTGGTCTCATGAGATATATTTATATCTCAAAGAGATGTGATTCATCCATCATGTCAGATAATCGCTGTTGTTGTTACGAGCCGATGAGTTCATTGCAATTGATAGAGACCCTGTATAGGGTTTCTGAGGCTGTAAATCTTTGCAGAAGTAGAAAACATCGGCTGCACCTTTCTCCTATGGAGAGGTTGGTGGGCTCAAACCACCGACCATGTGGTTCACATTAGTTTATCCTCTACAGAATTCATTAAATGCTCAAGAGGGCAACACAGTTTTGTTTACCATTCATTTCTACAATTAAAGCAGTGAGTTCCTTATCATAGGAAGCTGAGTCTAGAGGTGGGAATTGTAATAAGGCCTAAAAAAATGTATTTTGGAATCAACAGTTTGCTGGTGATCAACAGTGTGCTGGTATTCGCTATGATGATACAGAACAATGTATTTTACAAAGAGGGAAGAACAAACCAAAGAAGAAAGCCTGGGTGAAACTAACAAGGAGGGTAAGTAGAAGCAGAAAGGGCTATAAAGAACATAAAAAGAGAAAAATCCAAGAAAAACTTGTAATTGAAAAAAACAAAGAATTCCAGGAGCTGTCAACAGAATCAAAGACTTCAGAGGGGAAACAAATTACAGGGATTGACATTGGAATTACCAACAAAGCCATTACAGGGGAAATTTAGTGGGAACAATGATAGTGGATGAACCAACTTGATTGTATCTAACAAAACATCATTAGTCTTTACAGCAATTCTTTTCTTCTCTTCATCTGTAAACAGATTCTGTTTCCCTGTTATATCTATTCCCACGGGGATAGATATAACTCAAGTTGTGTCTATCACAGTTGCTTTTAGGTGCCATTGAATCAGTACCTACTCATAGCAACCCTATGCACAGCAGAATGAAACACTGCCTGGTCCTGGGCCAACCTCACAATCGTTACTACACATGAGGCCATTGCTGCTGTAACTGTGTCAATACATCTCGTTGGGATCTCCCTCTTTTTATCCCAACCCTCCACTTTACCAAACATGATATCCTTCTCCAGGGACTGGTCCCTCCTAACAATATGTCTGAAATATAAGAGACAAAGTCTGGCCATCCTGGCTTCCAAGGAACATTCTGGCTGTATTTCTTCAAACATAGATTGGTTTGTTCTTTTGGCAGTCCTTGGTAGTTTTAATATTCACTGCCAACACCATAATTCAAGTGCATTAATTCTTCTATGGTCTTCCTTCTTCATTGTCCAACTTTCACATGCATAATAGGTTATTGAAAATACTATGGCTTGAGTCAGGCACACCTTAGTCCTCAAGCTGACATCTTTGCTCTTCAATACTTTTAAAAGGGCTTGTGCAGCAGATTTGCTAAATGTCACTTCCATTCCTTGACTGCTCCTTCCATGAGTATTGATGGTTGATCCAAGCAAAATGAAGTTTTTGAAAACTTTAATCTTTGCTCCATTTATAAGGGGTAGTGTCTATTGGTCCAGTGGTGAGTATTTTTGTTTTCTTTACATTGAGGTGCAACCCATCCTGAAGGCTGTGGTATTTGATTTTCGTCAGTATTTTAAGCCCTCGTTGCTTTCAGAACAACAAAAGGTTGTATCATCTGCATATCACAGGTTGTTAATGAGTCTTCCTCCAAGCCTGAAGTCAAGCTTTTCTTCGTATACTCCAGATTCTCAGATTATGTGCTCAGTATACAGATTGAGTATGTATGGTGAAAAAACACACAACCCTGGTGCACAACTTACCTAAATTTAAACCATTCAGCATTCCCTTGTTCTATTCGAATAACTGCCTCTTGGTCTATGTACAGGTTCATTATGAGCACAATTAAGTGTTCTGGAACACTAACTATCTGCAATGTTGTCCATAGCTTGTCATGATTCACACAATCAAAAACTTTTGCATAGTTAATATAGCACAGGTATCTTTCTGGTATTCTCTACTTTTAGCCATGATCCCTCTGACATTGGGCAACCCTCATTCCACATCCTCTTCTGAAACTGGCTTGAACCTCTGGAAGTTCTTTATCCATATATGGTTACAGCCATATTTGGATTATCTTTAGCAAAATTTTATTTGCATGTGATATTAATGATATTGTCCAATGGTAGCCACATTCTGTTGCGTCACCTTTCTTTGGAACAAAGGCACAAATATGGATCTCTTCCAGTAAATTGGCTAGGTAGCTGTCTTCCAAATTTCTTGGAATAGATGAGTGAATGCCTCCAGTGCTGCATCAGTTTGTTAAAAGATTTCAGTTTGTGTATTTGTTTGTTTGTTTTCAGTTTGTGTTTTGTCAATTGCCAGTACCTTGTTCTTTGACAATGCCTTCAATCCACCTTGGACTTCTACCTTCAGGATCACTGGCTCTTGATCATACGCTAACTCTTGAAATGGTTGAACATTGATCATTTATTTTTGGTATAGTGACTGTATATTCCTTCTATAGTCTTCTGATGCTTTCTGCAGCATTTAATACTTTGCCCACAGAATCCTTCAATATTGCAAGTTGAGGCTTGAATTTTTTCTTCAGTTCCCTCAGCTTGACAAGTGCTGAGTATATTCCCTTTTGGTTTTCTAACTCCAGGTCTTTGCACATTTCATTATAATATTTGACCTCATCTTCTCGAGCTGCTCTTTGAAATTTTCTGTTCAGCTCTTTTACCTCCTCATTTCTTCCATTTGCTTTAGCATCTCTGTGCTGGAGAGGAAGTTTAAAGGTCTCTTCTGTTATCCATTTTGGTCTTTTTCTTCTTTCTTTCTTGTCTTCTTAACAACCTTTTGATTTCTTCCTATATGCTGTTCTTGATGTCACTCCACAACTCTTTTGGTCTTTGGTCTTTAGTTCTAATGTATAAAAGCTCTTCTTCAAATGATCTCTAAATTCAGGTGGGATATGTTCAACATCATATTTTGGCTCTCATAGACTTGTTTTAATTTTCTTCAGCCTGAACTTTCATATGAGCAACTGATGTCTGTTCCACAGTCTGCACCTGGACTTGTTTTGGCTGAGCATTTCTACCGTCTCTTTCCACAGATGTAGTCAATTTGATTTCTGTGTGTTCCATCTGGTGAGGTCCATGTGTATAGTCGTCTTTTACGTTGTCTTCAAAAGATATTTGCAATGAAGACGTCATTGGTATTACAAGATTCTATCATACTATCTCAAGCATTGTTTCTGTCACCAAGGCCGTATTTTCCAACTACTGATCCTTCCTCTTTGCTTCCAACCTTTGCATTAAAATTGCCAGTAATTACCAACACATCTGGATTACGTGTTTGATAAATTTCAGACCAAAGAAGTTGGTAGATTTATTCAGTTTCCTCATCACTGACTTTAGTTGTGGTGCATAAATTTGAATAATAGTGGTATTGACTGGTCTTCCTTGTAGGTGTAGTGATATTATCCTATCACAGACAGCGATGTGCTTCAAGACAAATCTTGATGTTTTGTTTTTAATGATGAATGTGACACCATTCCTCTTCAATTTGTCATTCCCGTCATAGTAAGCCATGTGATTGTCAGATTCAAAATGGCAAATACCAGTCCATTTAGCTCACTAATGCCTAGGAATACTGATGATATGTATTCCATTTCATTTTTGACAATTTCCAATTTTCCTAAATTTAATCATAGCATCACATAAAATTTGGCTGTAGAGGTCATTTCAGTGGTAGTCATATAACCTAAAGTATTAGGTCTATTTGAAGCTTTTCCCTGAAATCTTACTTTTTGGAACCAGTAAAGAAAGTACCTTTCCTCCTTCTGGATAGTGGAAATATCAGAATAAAGACAAAATCTAGGTCCAGGTGGAGATAAGAAATGAGTAATGGTGAAAGAGAATCTGTGAATGAGACTTGACTTGTTCTAACCCACAGACCAGGCCATCCTGGATAACAGCCCCGCCTCTTTCCTGAAGCTTGATTTCTTTTCAGTTACTCATTTATTTCTTTTCTCTCAGTTCTATAAGTTTCCTCAATCCTCAATGCCCATCCAATAATTTCCATGACATTTCTCTCTTTTATTTTCTTTTTAGAAAATGAAATAATTAAGATTAATAGTTAGAAGTCAGATTGTAATTTACTTAAAAATGAATGACATTAAGCACCCCCCAGAATAACTGTAACAAGAAATGGACAGGAATGGGCTAAAGAAATCTACAAAATTTTACTGATGAACAAAAAAGAAGATTTGAAAAACTAGGAAGTCATATCATGCTCCTAGGTAAAAATGGCTATTATAAAGATGTCAGTTCTTCTTAAATTAATTTATAGGTTTAATGCAATTCTAATAAAAATCCAGATACAGCATCTTTTAAACCTTGATAGTTATTGTAAAGTTGATTAGCTAAAAAATATATATAGGAGAGGAGTCAAGAAATTCTTGAAAAAAGGAAACTGAGAAGGGGTACAGTGAACACCTATTGAGTGTTGAATGTTCTCCGTAGTTCAAAGGATCCCAAAGGCATAACTGTTTCACCAGGTCAAAGTAATCTTTGCTTTATGACACAGTTGATCAGTCCATAGATAGTCTCTTTTGCTTAAAGTAGATTTAATGAATTTTTATTTGTAACCAAGAGTCCTAGTGCAAGGACTTGCATCACCAGGTATTTAAAAGTGTTTAAATAAAACAAATAACAATATTACTGGCACAAACATTTATAAGCATATTTTTAGAAAAGAATATTGTTGTTGTTAGGTGACATCGAGTAGGTGCCAACTCATAGCGACCCTATACACAGCAGAATGAAACACTGCCCAATCCTGGACCAACCTCACTTGTTACCACGCTTCAGCCCATAGATGCTGTCACTTTGCCAATGCATCTTGTTGGGGGTCTTCCTCTTTTTCTCTGACCCTCCATCTTATCAAACATGATATCCTTCTCCTTTGACTGGTCCCTCCTGACAATATGTCCAAAGTAGAACAGACGAAGTTTGGCCATCCTGGCCTCCAAGGAGCACTCTGGCTGCACTTCTTCCAACGCAGATCTGTTAGTTTTTTGGCTACCTGCATAACCATAAATTGACAAAATTATCTATAAAAATTATACTAAATGTGTTGGCTTCACTTTGCAATGAGTAAAAAAACAAAAAAAGGTTCAATAATTTGGTTAACTGTGAAAAATATAAGCTAAACTGTTGATTTACAAAATATTATAATTCCAAATATTAAATGTGAAAACTGTTCAAAGGAAATAAAAGAGACATGAGCCTGGAACATAATCAATGTGTTTGCTGAACTGAAGATTGAAAAACTAGAATACTATTTAGGGAAATATTTACTTCTTGAGCTAAAACAAATTATGCATAAAATCAATGAACTGGATCACAAAAGAATCAACATCAAAGATTTGACTACATGAAAAATTCAGTTTATGCAATAAAAACCATCAAAAATTTAAAAGGAAGTTATAAAGTAGAAAAATCTTTCAACATATCTGACAAAAAGTGTGCAGCTATCTAAATCAATAATAAAATTGCTGAAACCTTAATGGAAAAATGAGGTTTCTCAGAAGCAGAAAAAGAAATGACCAACAATATGTGAAACTATTCACTTTGAAGCATGACAAAAGGTTACAAAGTAAACATAAATGGCATATCATTTTCCTTTACCAAAACAAGGATTATAAAATTTATAATATCCAAGTCTGATGAGGTTGGTACAAAAATAAATACCTTCACAAATGCCTTTCTAAACTGGTGTATATATATGTTGTTGTTGTTAAGTATAGTCAAGACAATTTCAACTCATAGCTACCCTATGTAGGTCTTCCGAGGAGTAACTGGTGGGGTTGACGTGTGGTTAGCAATCCAGAGCTTATATATATAAAGTCAGTTCTGACTCAGAGTGACACTGTTGTTATTGTTATCACAAGGAAAAGATAGTGGGTTTGAACAGGTAGTGGCATCACTTAGTAACAGGAGTCCTGGTGTGGTACTGTAGGATAAGCACTTGACCTCAAGGTTGGGTTGAAATGCAAGGTCGGCAGTTCAAATTCACCAGCCCCTCCTCGGAAATTCTGTACCAGGTCGCTATGAGTCAGAACTGACTCAACAATACTTAACAATAACAACAAGTGCCATCGAGTCGGTGGGTTTAAACTGCCTGCGTTGTGGTTCACAATCCAGTGCTGAGCCAACAGAACCACACCAGGAGTCCTGTTGTTGTTGAGTGCCGTCAAGTCGGTTCCGACCCATAGCGACCTTGTATAGGGTTTCCTAGGAGCAACTAGTGAGCTTGAACTGCCAACCCTGCAATTCAAACTGACTTTGCAGTCCAGTGCATTAACCCACAGCACTATACCAACACTCCTGAGTGTACTCAATTCTACTACCTTTAGTATCTCAGTTCTAACTACTTTTCTCCACACCTCTTTTTAACTCTTTTATCTAGGTTCTTCTTGGGGAAAAAAATGTTTTTGGTTTTGTTTTTTAATAGAAGTATAACATGCATATAATAACATCAGTAAAGTGTACTAATATAAATGTACAGCTTGATGACATTTTACATTCAAGTACACATCCATTTAACTACCATGTAGACCAAGATACATCACAAAGTTCCGTTGTATCATTTCCCTATCAAGATACTATATCTGTGGTTAGAACTAGTGTTAGTATTAGGTGTAGGGGCTGGGCTAGGACTAGGAGTAAAGCTTGGTCTAGTTTTAGGATTACAGTTAAAGTTTATTTAATTTTTTTCTTGAAATCTACTTGATTTCCTCTTCATTTGGAAGTTAAATAATTGTAATCAGTCTTCTAACTGATATCCATTACAATGAACTCACTGATTATTTTTAGTTTCTCTGTGTGCACTTAACAACTGTGTGCTTGTACATGTATGTATGATATGTGTATGTATATGCCCTTTGGACACATATAGTTATTCTTTTAATCCCTGCAATCTCACCCCATCCCATTCTCTGCTTGCCATCTCTTGCCACCCTCTTTTGCCTGGCTAATGACTCAGTTTAGACATTTTTATCAAGAAGCCTTCTTAGTTGCTGATACGGGATTTTGCCCAAACAATTTTGTTGTGGTTATCTCAGCTTGGAAAATCAATAAAGAGAATTCATGTTGAATATGTTTTGCTTTAGAATATATTGTTTGGGGTAAATGGATTAGAGATAATGTTTTACTGGTCAGTAAGACCTTGTCACAAAAACATTTTGAGTCCTAGGATTAGTTTAAACATTGTGGTTGTAAAATACAGAAGTAATTGATAATATTTAATCCCTGAGTTTCAGGAGTAAATGAGCCACAGAGAAGTAAGTCCACCTTTTAATAAATGAACTAATTTTATTGAGCTATAATCCGCATATAGAAAAAAGCACACATTTTAGTGTCCAGTTTGGTGAGTTTTGACAACTGTATTCATCTGAATAAGCAATGTTACAATTGAGATGCAGAACTTCCCCAATACCCTAGATAGTTCCATTGGGTTCTGTTTTTCAGTCAATCCCTCCAGAAAGGCAAGATCTATTCTGATTTCTACCATCATTTACTAGTTTTGCATGTTCTTGAATTTCATACAAGTAAAATGATACAATAGCATTTTTTGTGTTTGTCTTATTTTGCTCAACATAGTGCTTTTGAGGTTCATTTACATTGTTACATATTTGAATAGTTTACTCTTTTTAATACTAAATAATATTGCATCTATTTTTTAAAATTACTAAATAGTATTCCACAATTTTTTGATTTTACCAATTCTCATGTCGATGAACATTCAGATTCATTCCTATTTTTGCAATTATAAATAAAGCTGCTAAAACATTCTCACACAAGTCTTTCTTTAGGATGGGATGAGGGTTAATAGGAGTAAGAAATTGGGGTTCGGAATGTTGCTAGGTCTAGGCAAGGCATAGGATTTTGGGTTAGGACTCGGGTTAGTGTTAGGGTAGGTGTTGGGTGAGGTCAAGGAGTATGGCTTAGTCTAGTTTTAGTCTAGTTAAGGGTTTTTTTTTGTTTTTTTTCCTGAAATCTACTTGATTTCCCCTTATTTTGGAAGTTCTGTAACTACATTATTTCATCTTTTTACTTTATTTGTTGCTGTTGTTGTTGTTGCAAACTGGTATCCCTTATTCCTTTTTTTTCAGTCTTATAGGTTTGTTTATTTTGAATACTTCTAGATCTGTGTAGAGTTCTGGATGATATTGTCATATATGTTCATCTCAGGTTGTTGGTGGTCCCCTGTCCAAAGAATGCCCTCTAAAATTTTTTGTAATGTTGGTCTGGTTTTAGCAAATTCTTTTCTGTTTATCTGGAAATGTCATAATTTTATTACATATTTGATGGACAATATTGCTAGGTATATGATTCTAGGTTTGCATTTTTTTTAATTTCAGTGTTTTATATATGTCATTCCTTTGTCTTCTTGCATGCATAGTTTCTGCTAGGAAATCAGAGCTTAGTCTTAATAGTACTTCTTTGTAGGTAATTTTTCATGTTTTCTAAGCTGCTCTTAGGATTCTTTCCTTGCCTTTTTTTTTTTTTTTATTATGAATTGAGTGATAGTTTACGTGGGACAACATAGGTTTTACACTCATTTCATTGCAATGATTACAATCTCCTCCGTGCGTTATCATTAAAAAGTATTTATTTCTATTCCCTCTGTTTTTTGTTTTGTTTTTTTGGTGGGGGGAATGTACACAAAAACACTCAGGAATATATAATCATTTAAACAACCAAAGAACACATTCTGTAAGCCTACTGTCTGGCCACCAGCATACAGCCTTTCTCTTTCCATGAGTCTGGAGTCCTCAGCTGCTCCCTTCTCTCCATGTCCTCATCTCTGCCTCCATCTCTGGAGTCGCAGCTTCTCTGGATGGGGTCCCACATTCTACTCTTTGCCATTGGTTTTGAAAAGATTGATTATAATGTCTTGGTGATTTTATTTTGAGGTCTATCCTGTTTGGAGTTTAACTTCTTGAATGGCTATCTTCTTGTCTTTCATGATGTTAGGGAAGTTTTTTGGTTTTGTTTTTTCCTGTCTCTTTCTGTTCTGCAATTTCAATCACATATAAGTTATTCCTCTTGATAGTGTCCCACATAAACATTAGGCTTTCTTCAGATCTTATAGTTCTTATTTCTGATTGCTCCTCTTGAAAATGAGTATTGGGAGATTTATCTTTAAATTCACTGATTTGGCCTTTCATTGATTCAATTCTACTTTTCCATATCAATGTACTATCGGTTTCTGAAGTCTTAATGTTTATTAGTCTTCAGGCTTTCTAATTGCTGTTTTTGTACAGTTTCTAATTTTTCATTAATTTTGTCAGGTCATTGTTGTTGTATTTTCCTGAATTCTTCTAAAGTTTATTTGTGTGTGGTCTTGCTTCCATAGATCTTTCTCTCAATCTGTGGAATACACCTAAGTAACATTATTTTTAATTCCTTAACAAGTATTTATGATACTATTTCTTCTATTATATATTCTATCTCTATTTTGGTCACTTGTTTGAGACACTGTCTTGTTTCTTCACGTAAGCTGAAATAGTTTTCTCTAAGACACTATGGTATCATTGTGTTTATATTCAATGGACTGTATCTTGGTGTGTTCTCAGATATTCATCACCTGTCTCCTGGTGGGTGTGGTAGAGATTGGAACTGTGAACACCAGTCTCTCTTCACTGTTTGTGTGGCATAGTTCTAGGAGGGTTCATGCACCTCCAGAAGCAGGGGTGGCATTCTTGGCAAAGTTGAGGATGCACAGGAGGGGATGAGACTGGCCATGCTCCTGACTTCCAAGATGGTACTGGAACAAGGAAGAACTGTAATCCTGTTGCCTTCAGTCTCCATCCTGTTCCTGTGCCCTCAGGCCACAGTATTGGCATCTGTTTACAAAAGCTCAAGATGGCCAATCCACTCCACACCAACTGACAACTCACCTGATTTTTCTTCTCTCACTGTTCCTGCTCAACTTTGTCATCCAATGGACACTCAGTCTACTTGTCTGTCCTATCCTCTGATGCTCAGGCTTCAGGGTCACCATCTGTATCTGTTTCATTCGGTCTCCCATGTCTTTATTGCAGAGGGTCAGCTCTGTGTGTCTGCCTACACAGCCATCTTGCCCTGGAACTTCACACAAGTCTTTTTGTGAACATGTGTTTTCACTTTTCTTGGGTAAAGTTCTAGAAGTTGAATAGCTGGGTCATAGGATATGTGTTTTATCAGAAATTTCTAAACAGTTTTCCAGAGTGTTAGTACCATTTTACACTCTTATTTAAGACTTACTAATGGGTTTTACAAAGTTTGTGGAAAATTAAATGAAAAGATACTGGAATTTTTCCATGAACTTTTTGAAGCCCCTTTATATATGAGTTCTAGTTGCCCCACACCATACCAAAATTTACACCATAAGCTGATGCTGTCAGTCTTTTTAATGCTTGCCATTTATTATGCTCACCATTTGTGAAACATTGTAATTTTAATCTGCATTTGTCTTAAAACCAAAAGACATTAGGCATCTTTTCTAGAGTTGTTTTCTGGAATCCTCAGGGTGTGGTCCTCCTTTCCTTTCTTTCAATATGACTGCCGGCATTCTACCCATCCTGAATGACAGTTCACAGAAGGGAGAAAGGATACAGAGCCTGAAGTCAGCTGAGTCTTTCCTAGAAACTCCACCCATGGCATCTCTGTACAGCTCATCAGCCAGAATTTTGTCACAGAGCCACTCCAGTATGCAAAGATGGCTGCGACATGCAGAGATTTCTTACTTGGTGTTCCAGTATTCTAGTGCAGGATAACAAACCAACTTAAAACTTAGGAGCTCCAAATGCGAACTCATAAGCAAAGCTCAGCAGAGATCACTTGTCTGGGCTCCACTTGGGATCAATGATACAGTTGGAAGACTAGAGGCTTGACGTTCAGCTGCAGTTGATTCTGGCTTCTGATTCACACGAACCTGTGATTGCTTGGCATAAGGCCCCAAGAAAGACTCAGATGGAAACTGTGTGACCTTTTATGACCTGAAAGTCACATAGTATCACTTGTGTAGTCTTCTGTTCATTGCGGCAAACACAAAGCCCTGTTCAGGCTAAGGTGGGGAGTAGGAGGATGGATCCTACGGCTTGGTTTGGGACTGG
>NW_006408583.1:5545948-5551972 GCF_000296735.1 Chrysochloris asiatica
GAACAGCTGGTAGTTTCGAACTGCTGACCTTGCAGTTCTCTGCCCGATTCGTAACCACTATGCTACCAGAGCTCCTTACTCAGGTGGGTAGGTGGGTGCAGTAGTGATTTGGGACTTGACAGCAGAAGCTCAGGGCAGGTGAAGGCCACGTGACAGTATTCTTCTCCTTGCCCTTGGGGCACCTACTCATTTTTGCTACCCTCTGGGTCTCTACTCTGACAAAGAGTTCTCAACTTAATGTGGTGCTTTCATAACAAGTCTCTTAAAATAGTATACATGAAACGTCAACAGACACAGGATTTAATGTTTCTTTAATAACCAAGTATACAGACACTTACAAAACCAGTTTATATATATATATCAGAAGACAGCATACAATGCTCCCATTTGGATTTATATACTTTTCAAGTCCTCCGCGTTGTTTCTGTGTGCCATCACATCATTTGAACTCATTCAATAACCCCATGTGACAGCACAGAACTGGTCCGTAGTGTTATCTTAGCTGTAAGGACAGAAACCAATCACCAGATCTTTCTTCCATGGAGCCATTGTTGTTGTTAAGTGCTGTTGAGTCAGTTCCAACACACAGAGAGCCTTGAGAGGGTTTCCAAGGAGCAGGTAGTAGGTTTGAACTGCCGACCTTGTGGTTCGCAGTCCAGTGCTGATCCTATAACACCACATTTGGGTGGGTTCAAATCACCAATCTTTGTGCCACCAACAAACCCAACACAATTCAACCCACTGTCACTGAGTTGATTCTGACTCTCAGCAACCCTATAGGAGCACAGTAGAACTGTCTGGCAGGGCTTCTAAAGTTGTAAGTCTTTAAAGAAGCAGACTGCATCATCTTTCTCTGCAGAGTGGCTGGTGAATTTGAAAGTTAGCAGCCAGTGCTTAATGCACTGAGCCACCGGTGCTCCTTAAACTCCTTATAGTTCTCCACTTGTGAAGAGTGAGAAATCGATTTTGCTGTTTCCTATGAGCTTTCCAGTCGACCTGCCTGCCCTCTGCCTGACTTCCTGGAGGCTCTGCAATCACCTTGTCTGCTCTCCAGCTGCAAGCAATTGATGCAAAGCAAAGCTAGCACATTCCTAAGTGCTTATTGGGAGACTACGTGAGTTGAAGGTGAATTTTTCAAGTATAGCATCTTCTAGCAGATCCAGATTTCAGAGTTGCTTTTGTTTAGTCAAGGCATCCTGTGGAGCAGTGGTTAAAATGCACAGTTGCTAACCCGAAGTCAGCAGTTCGAACCCACCCACCAGTCACTATGAGAGAACTATGCCGCCATGGAAGCCGTATAGGGGCAGTTCTGCTCTTTCCTCCAGGGCCTCTATGAGTCACAAGAAGCATGGTGGTTAGGAGTCCAGCTGCTAACCTCAAGGTCAGCAGTTTGAAACTACCAGCTGTTCCACAGGAGAAAGATGAGGCTTTCTGTTCCTGTAAAGATATACAGCCTTGGAAGCCCTACAGAGGCTCACGATGAGTCGGAACCGACTCCACAGCACATAACTACCACCACCACCACCACCACCACCACCAATAAGGTGTACCTGACCCAAGTCATGGTCTTTTCAATCACCTAATCTGCATGTAAAAGATGAAAAGTGAAAAAATAATAAGGAAGAACGAATGCATTTGAATTGTGTTAGCAAATAATTGTCATACTACCTTAGGGCAAAGTCAGACACTTATAAATCTGTGGTAGCATTCTGTTAAAATAGCCTCCAGAAATCCTGATCTGAGAATGAGACACAGTGATTGGAACAGCTTCGGGCAATCAATATGTGTACTTCCCATCTCGTGTATACAAAGTGACTGTGCTGCCAGGCAAAGGATGGTGCGGTACATGCATGTATGTCTTGCTAGCAGTAATAAATGCCTATGGTACTGGCATATGTCTGAACTGTACTGTACTTTTTATCTGAAAAGTTCACCATATAACAGTTGCATGTTTTGACTGGAAGGCAGCAGCACTTGATCCTCTGTATTACTTATCTCTTGACCATTGTAGCATTATCTCTCTGTTTCATTTTCTTTAGAAAATATTACCATGAAGTGTATCATTGCTCCCAAACACAGCAATACTGGGGGTAGTGATAGCCTTAGCAGGATGCAAAGGAGTACATATTGATTTGAAAGTAAAAAGAAAAGGCTATTCAACAATACCAAGGGGGAAAAACAGTGAATGCTACTGTTTGTGATTTAGACATATCATGGCTTGACAATCACAAAGATCCCCCAAAACAAACACAAAATGCTGAAAGCTGTTAAATTTTCAGATCCACTGAAAATTACAAGGCTTAACAAAGATGCAAGAGGAACCTCTATCAGATATTGAAAAATTCCTAATGATGTGGTTAACAAGTAACCAAAAAAAAATATTCCTCTCTGCATGATCACTACTAAGGCATGCCACTTGTCCAATATGCTGAAGAAAAGGCAGAACCAGACTACAATATGGCGTTGGACAACATCTAAGTCACATAACATCCATTTCACAGAACCTGTCCTGGTGTGTTGCTGTAGGATAAGCACTGAACTGAAAGATGGGTTGTTACTGCAAGGTCGTTGCATCAAACTCACCGGCTGCTCCTTCTTGTTGTTGTCAAGTGCCGTCGAGTGGATTCTGACCCATAGCGATCTTGTATAGGGTTTCCAAGGAGCAGTTGGTGAGCTTGAACCGCCAACCTTGCAGTTCAAACGGCTTTGCAGTCTGGCGCATTAACCCACAGCGCCACACCTGGACTCCTTGGAAACCCTAAACTTAGCTATGAGTCAGAACCGATTCAACGACACCTATTAACATCAACAATCCTGGACATTAAGTGGCATGGGACTCTACTATAGACTGCCAGTAGAATGAATATATCAACTTTAGAAGAGCTATAACCAGAATGACGCTTAGAACAAAGGAGGCAAGATTTAGGCTCCTTACTTTAGACATGTCATCAGGAAAGACCAGAAGTGGACATCAGGTTTGGTAGAATAGTGTCACTGGAGGTGAGGAAATCCCTCAATGAGATGGACTGAGAGAGCAGTCACAACAATGGACTCAGGTACACAAATGATCTTGAAGATGTGCGCATGTGGGTAATGTTTTGCTCCATTATGCATAAGGTTGCCTGAGCCACAGTTAACTCTTGGCAGGAAACAACATCAAATCCTCCTTTATCTTCAGTCCTACTGGCTTTTGTTCCTCCTCCATTTTCCAACACCCTTTCTTATGTAAACTGGCTTTCTTTCTTTGCTAAACCTTTGCCTTCTCTTAAGAATATTCTTATGTTCCAAATTATTGTTGTCAAAAGAAACTGAGTTAATAAAATCAATTAGAAATGAGGTTGGTTTGGGTAGAAGATTCACAACTGGGGAGGGTAGCCAGTGACTGGCTTTTTATTAACAAAACCCAGAAGTTAAAAAAAAAAAAAAAGCTTATTTCTGATTGGTTTTAGAATTTACTACTGAAGTACTGTTAGGATTTCATTGGTCAAGGAGAGTAGAAGCCTTTTGAGGATCTTATTTGCCTATGAGTACTTGATTTACAAGAAAGCTAGGCTTAGGTTTTGGTAAAGACAAGTCCACAGGACAATAGATGCAATTTTCTCAGCCATACAACTCCATTTTTATTTTATTTAACAGTGCTATCTGTTCAAGAGGGAGCCCTGTTGGAATGGTGGGTTAAGTATTGGACTGCTTACTGAAAGGTTCCTAATTCAAACACAGCAACCACTCTGTGGGAGAAAGATGAGGCTGTTTGAGTCCATAAAGAGTCAGTCTTGAAAATCTTAAGAAGCAGTTCTACCTTTTCTTATAGGGTTGCTATGAGTCCAAATTGAGTCCACGACAGTGAGGCAGTGGGTTACGTTTGTCCTTCACATGGCTGCTGAGGACTTGAAATGTGGCTAATGTGATTTGAAACATACTGTAAGTGTATAGTCACTGAATTTCAAAGACAAGATAAGCACTGGACCACAAGGTCAGTTAGAACAGCAAGCCTGGCTGTCCAAATTCACCAGGCTCTCCTTGGAAACCCCACACAGGGACAGCACTTAACAACAACAGGAACAGCATTAAAAAATAATGTAAAAGATTCTGGTGATAATTTCTATATTAATTACAACTCTAAAAAATTCTGTACTTACATATTGAAATTATAATATGTTGACTATATTGGGATAAATTAAAATATACTATTAAACTTAGTATCACCTGTTACTTTTTTTTTTTTTTAATGTGTCTAGTGTTGTTGTTGAGTGCTATTGAGTTGGTTGACTCCTAGCGACCCTGTGCAGGATTTCCACGGCTTTAAATCTTTGCTGGAGCAGAAAGCCTCATTTTTTCCCCGTGAATGTTGTTAGTAGAAATGTAAAATTACATACATTTAATTTACAAATTAACTTAAATTTCTATTGGACAATACTGTTCTAGATCAGGGGTCAGTAAACTTTTTCTGTAAAGGGCATGGTAGTAAATATTTTTCAGGCTTTTAGGGCCATATGGGCTCTTTTGCAATTGCTCCATTCTGTTCCTGTACCACAAATGCAGCCACAGACAATATGTCAACTAATGAGGTTGGCAGTATTCCAATAAAACTTTATTTATAGACACTAAAATTTGAATTTCAAATAATTTTCATGTGTCGCAAATACATTCCTCTTCTGTTTATTTCATTTATCCTTTAAAAAATGTAAAAACCATGTTTAGCTCAAATCGGCCGGGAGCCTGATATGGCCTACTGACCATAGTTTTCCTGCTCCTGTTCTAGATGGGCAGAGGCATCCTGGGGGATAAAATTGCCTCCAAACCACTAAAAGGCTGGTCATGTAAATGAATGTCTGAGCAGAGCTGGAGATAATTGGCAAGAATATACCTAGTCTATTGGGGACAACCTAACTCATCTTCAGCTAAGTTGTCACTCAGAATTGTGAGCCCTGGGTGGCTAGAACTTTTTATTTCCCTCTCCCCAAAACATGTTCTCAGAAGAACCAGAAAACTCAAATTGCTGTGTAAAATTTAATTTTCCAAATTTTCCATATTATTACAAACAAGCCAACAACTTCATGTAGACCAAACCAAACATGTCCATAGGCTCAATTCAGCTCTCAGGTCACCGTCTGACCTCCTCCGGTTTAGCCACGGAATTTTGTTTATAAATACATTTTCTCACACATTGCAAATAAAGGTGTCTGGTGTTTTTTTTAAAAAAAATGTTATGTGTATCTCCTGAATAATTTTAGTGTGGCATAATTTTGCAATTACTACCTCATTACAACCTCATTTCTCAAGTAAAAATTTATTTCTTTTAAATGTTTTTTGTGTTTTTTCTTAATAAGAAATCATAGTCTTTGTACTGCTAACTCTTTTTTTTCTCCTCCTTCTTGTTTGAGTTAGCCCCCTATTTTTAATGGCTTCATTCTTTGGGAAAATGTATTCTTTCCTGAAAATGGCTTTCAAGTGACTGGTAGCTGAGGACTGTCATGAGTTAACAAAGGCAGACTTTGATTTTAGTTTTACAGTGATTGTTTGAGGGAGAATGAGTACTTAGAAAACTATGTGCAGTCAATGAAAAAAAAAGTGTTTTTTCCTTCATGTGTCACAAAACTATTCTTTTTCTATTTACTTATCCATTTAGAAATGGAAAAATCATTCTTAGTTCAAACAGGCCCAGGGCCTGATTTGACTTGCTGGTTTGCCCACTTCTGTTCTAGATCAACAGTGAGTTGGAACCCTGAGGGATTCCTGAAAAATCATTTTAGAGTTTTAAAATACTCTCTTAAAAAAACAGAAAAGTTTGTAGGATTGAAGGTAAAGGAGGATTTGTTGTTAGCTGCATGAGAGTAAGCTCTGATGAAGGAGACAGTGTATGTAACAGAACAAACCATTGCCTAGTCCTGCTCCAACTGTTGTCAGTCCATCTTGTCAAAGAGTTTCTCTACTTTTAGGATAACTGACATTACATTGTGGGTATTGCAGTCAATGACACGAAAGAAACTGTGTATGGATTGTCGAATGGAACACTGTTCTGCT
>NW_006408583.1:5560410-5595203 GCF_000296735.1 Chrysochloris asiatica
TACCTCTCTAGTGTTATTACCCCTATTGTTATTGTCAGATGTCATTGAGTTAGTTCTGACTCATAATGACCCTTGAATAGGTTTTCTGAGGAGCAGCTCGTGGGTTTAAACTGCTGACCGTGTGCTTTGCAATCTAGTGCTGATCCTACAGCACCACACTGGGAATCCATTTCCCTTCAAAGAACTATGTAACATTTGGCTGAAAATTGAGCCATAGGGGTGAATTAGGTTTCAGACTTCAAGGGTGACTAAAGGTCATAGTCTTGAGGTTCTGCCCGTCTCTATCTGACCAGTAAGCCTGGTCTTTTTCTTTTTTTTTTTAAATAATTTTGAGTTGTTTTCCACAATTTTCTCTAACTTTATCCAGTATCTTCTAATGTAATCCCTTTTTTTTTTTTTTTTTTTTTAAATAATTTTGAGTTGTTTTCCACAATTTTCTCTAACTTTATCCAGTATCTTCTAATGTAATCCCTTTCAGAGAAATTGGTAGTGGTCGTCAGACACCAACTCGTTCTCCTGGTCTCAAGGTTGTGGAGATTGATGTTCATGTGGTCTAGTAGTCCACAGGACTAATGGTTTTCATGTATCTTCAATCTTCTTCATTTATCTTTCTTCCAGAAAGAAAGAGACCAATATTTTCTTAAAAGACCCCAGTTGCTACTCAGCACAGCAGTAATGTAGAACATTGTCTTTGTGGACTATATGTCAATTGACCTTGGTATTTCTTAAGCCCCACAAACCCAGTGACTTACTCCCTCAGAGTGTTTGGTTATATCTAAGAAGTTTTCATAGTTTGCCCTCTGTATGTTCCACCACATTCACGGGTATATTTGCAGTAAAGGTAAATGTTATTGTTGTTGTTAAGTGCCGTCATGTAGGGTTCCGACCCATGGTGACCCTGTAGAGGGTTTCTGAGAAGCAGCTGGTGAGCTTGAGCCACCGACCTTGCGGTTCAAACAGCTTTACAGTCTGGTGCATTAACATACAGCACCACACTAGAACTCCAGTAAAGGTAAATACTCATGCACAAATATTCTCTGTCAAGCCTATACGTATTTGTGCGTATCCTCCTAGTCTGCCTCCCGCACTCAGTCAGCCTGCATGCTTATCCATGCATCCACTCATAGATTACTATTGTTGTGGGATTGTGCATTTGACAGTATTCACTTCTGTTGCCTTTAACTCTTGCACTCCTCCCAGCGTCTTCCGGTTTCCATCATATTTTAAGCTAACTTGCCTCTTACTGCATATTGCTTTCCCTTTTACCACTACAAAGCACCTTTTAAAGGAAAAAAATCTCCTAATATTGATCTAATAATAATGTGCAGCATTTTTCATATACAGGTAGTCCTTGACTTACAATGTATTAGAGTTATGATAAACCACACTTAAAACCATCGGTTTCTTTTTTTGGTATATTTTATGGTTAATGTGCCAGACTGAAAAGCCGTTTGAACTGCATGGTCGGCAGTTCAAGCTCACCAGTCACTCCTAGAAAACCCTATACAGGGTCACTATGGGTCGGAACCGACTTGACAGCACTTAACAACAACAACAATCAATAATACTACTACATTCAATGTTGCAGTGCATAATTTGCTGATGTTATCATCCTCACATGTTCATTCGCAGATGTTCAATTTTATGATTCACTATTCAAAACACTGCCATACGTATAACAGGCTATGAAAACTTAAAAAAAGAAAAGCTATTCAAATTATGTCAGAACCCCATCCTAAGTTGGGGACTGCTTGTATCTATATGTGAGTTCAATGAACTGTTGACTTTGAACATGTAAAGTTAAATAATGAATAGCAATGACCTTCAGACCTAGTTTTTCAGGGCCTCTACCCATGCTGGTAGCATAGTGGTTACGAATCGGGCTGCCAACCTCAAGGTCAATAGTTCGAAGCTACCAGCGGTTCCACGGGAGAAAGATGAGGCGTTCTGCTCCCATAAAGATTTACAACCTCGGAAACCCTGTACAGGGTCACTATGAGTTGGACCGGACTCCACGGTACTTAACAACAACCTATGAAACACAAAGCAGCTTTCAAACCTACCCATATCATAAAGTATTCGCATATAGGGAAAAGGAGTGAAATTAAAGACTTCATCTTACATATTTTGGACATATTATCAGGAGGGGCCAGACTCTGGAGAAGGACATCATGCTTGGCAAAGTGGAGGAACAGTGAAGAAGAGGAAGACTCCCAATGAGATGGACTGGCTCAGTGGCAGCAGCAATGGGCTCAATCATAATAGCAATTGTGAGGATGGTGCAGGCTGGACAAAGTGCATTGTACTGTACTTAGGGTAGATATGGGTCAGAACCAACTTGATGGCACCTAACAGCAATGACAGTAAAATCACAAACAGGAGTATTCTTAGTTTTGCCAGTGGGAAGAATGAAGAACTGTGCACTTTAATCCTGCTATCACACACTAATACTGTTAGTGTGTGAAAACAGGACCCTCTGTAATAATATACACCCTTGCTTCTTCATTCCTAAATTGTTATGGAAGTTTAACTGTGCCTGTAATTTTTCATACATATTGTTTCTTGTTATTTAAGAAGTAGATTCATTCCAGTCATTTCGTTAGAAAACGAAATACTTGCATGTTTTTTAATCGAACATCGTCTTTTATCAAATTTTCTTATTTGTCTATATAATTCCAAGGATTTATCTTCTACAGCTTTTCTTTTTCCCTTATCTAACTTTATCTTATCTTCCTTTTATTTAACCAGTATCAATTGACCCAAATCATCTTTCCATTTAATCCAGTTTAAAGTTACAAAATTTTAATTCTGCATGTGTTTAATACTCGTTAAATGTTGTCCAGTTGGTTCCAACTGCTAGTGAATCTGTAGAGTTTCTGAGGCTTTTTAAATCATTACAAGAGCAGGAACCTTCATCTTTCTCCTGTGGAACCGCTGGAAGACTCAAACCATGGACCTTGTGGTTCATAGTCCAGTGCATTTCGTATGGAGCCACCATACTCCCTTTAACACTTAATGTTGTTGTTGTTAAGTACCCTCGAGTGGGTCCTGACTCATAGTGACCCTGTATAGGGTTTCCTAGGCTGTAAATGTTTATGGAACTAGAAAACCTCATCTTTCTCCCATGGAGTGGTGGGTAGATTCAAACGACCAACCTTTCAATTAGTAGTTGTTGTTGTTGTTAAGTGCCATCGAGTCGGTTCCGACCCATAGCGACCCTGTACAGGGTTTCCGAGGGTGTAAATCCTTACGGGAGTAGAAAGCCTCATCTTTCTCCCGCGGAGCAGCTGGTAGTTTTGAACCGCTGACCTTAAGGTTCGCAGCCCAATTCGTAACCACTACGCTACCAGAGCTCCTTTCAATTAGTAGTAGTCCAGCTCATAATCCACTATGCTACCAGGGATCTTTTTAACACTTAATAGGTGTACAAGAAATACTTGTTAAATAAAGCAATAGTGTTAGGGAAGCTGCTTCTCTTCTGTTTCATAGTTTTCGAATACATCTCTCAGTGGTATATAGACTGGTGAATCTAGGAGCAAAGGCAATTTCATCCAGTAAGAAAATAATCACCAGATTTACTTTTAATTACAGTTAGGGGAATTGCAACTTCTCTGAAAAGATAAAATGATAAAAATCAAATCATGAATGTCTAGCCAACAAATCTATACCAAGTTAGTGTGTCCAGGAAGTCAAAAGGATTTGGAATATTTTGTTATAACCTGGAAACTATCTTTACATATTTTCCTGCCATGTGCATATGATCACTGCCTTAGGGTTCAACTTTAGCTTTGGCTTTTAGGCAGAGCGTTGCGTTAGCACTTGAACAAAATGTCTGGCACTTGTGAGAACAGTGCATGGCTTTAAATATAGGGTTAAGAGAATTAATGGTCTTGATTGAAAGGAAGGCTAAGAGGTTCAACATCTCTCAAAGTCATGTATGGTCCCTTTTATTCACAGAGTAACCACAGTTTGGTTAAGAACCGCATCATAACAACTGATTAATTGAGAAACTATATTTTGTATGGAGCCACAATGTAAGTTATCTGCAACTGTAGCTTTCACATAGTGGTTCTGAATGTAACACAAAATGGTCTCTAAAAGTTTTACACATACAGTACAAAGTTGTTTCTTTTAAAAATAATATTGTTATATTTGCAACTCCCATAAATTTGTTTTGTGGTCTAATTTAGATACTTTCTTTCTTTCTCTCGTGCTTTTTTTCCTTAAGGCAGTTTGGTCTTCTTTCTTCTTTATTTGGGGCCTGATTTTTTTTTTTCCTCCACTTATTTTTCTCATTGATCTTCTTTTCCTCTGATGACGATTTTAAGGAAGAGTGGTGTCTTTGCACATTCTCTCTCAATTTGGGAAAGGAAACCAGGGCTGTCTACTTACTGTTTCTAGTTCACCTTCCTTTTCCATCTTCCTCTCTATGTGTCCGGATTGGCAAAAAAACCCCACAACAACTCAGGATTCTAGGCCTAAAATGAGAGGCCAAAGAGCATCTGTTCGTTTGTTCTTTGTTCAAAGCTGCTTGCCACGCTTTAGACAATGCGTGGAACTTGATCAAGAAAAGCCCCTATTCCTGATCCTGAGAAATGCTAACCTGACAGGTGTCAGAGGTAGGTGACCTTTAAAGAAAATATTAACTGAGAACAAAAGCATTAGATGGTTTCTAAATGAGCCAAGGCTACTCATCCACCTGCCCTTGAGCAATAAAAAAAGAAAAGTCAGTGCATTATGAACTGGGTCAGTGATAAAAGCCATGAAAAAAAAAAAAAATCTTTCTAAGGTAGACAATGCTGATATTGGCAGTCCTTGGATGCTATGGGAAAGAACAAAAAAAATCAACTTATTTTTGAAAAACGCTTAATGGGATACAATTAAGCAGTCTGTAAAACTGAATGACCTTTAAATTGCTGTAATCTCTCGAGGAAACCTTTCACACACAACATCTATTTTTGAAAGAGCATTCATATGAAAATATTGTCACGAGGTCATCAGAGCATACCAAACCCATGTTTGGTGTTTTGTCCCCTTTGGAGTTCTTCTTAGCTAAGGTCACTAAAGATGATGACCTCAAATGTGTCAGGCAACCAAAAGCCAGCACAAAACTACAATCCAAACAAATCTGGTGATAGGCAGAAAGAAGAAATTCTTATCTTTTCTGTGGTGCTGTAGAATAAGCACTGGACTGCTAACCAAAAGGTCAGTGCTTCAAACCCACTGCTCCTTGGAAACCCTATACAATGTTGCTATGAATCAGAACTCACCCAGTAACACTTAACAATAATCATTTATTTAAAAATACAATTCCCTTAGGTTGAAATATTTTCTGTTTCCATTTCCCTTAGTTTTGTTCTTGTTAAGCATATGTATATATATTAGGAAAGAAAAATAAATACTATTGAAGAAATATATAAAGAATTGTGACTTCAGAAATTAGCCCTGAAACTTGAGGATCATTTTTCCTCTACATTTTGAAAAAAATTATATTTTGAAAAGTTTAATACAAATCTATAGAAAATATGTGACAATGATCAACTCAATGTATTTGTTTTCTCTAAATATACATTTATGTGTATATGTGGCTATGGCATATATATGTATTGTTGTTAAGTGCTGTCAAATTAGTTCCGACTTATAGCAACCTGTATAGGATTTCTTGGAAGCAGCTGATGGGTTTGAACTACTGACTTTATGGTTAGCAGTCCAGTGCTTATCCTATAGCACCATACCAGGACTAGTCATCATGTAAAATATAGTGGTGGTGGCGGTGAGCTGTGGAGTCAATTCCGATTCATAGCAACCCTGTATATGGTTTCTGAGGCTGTAAATCTTTATGGGAGCAGAAAGCTTCATCTTTCTTCCCCGGAACAGCTGGGTGTTTCAAACTGTTGACCTTGTGGTTAGCAGCTCAACTCATACCCACTAAGCTACCAGAGTTCCTTAGTACACATTCATATTTCTCCAGTTGCCCCAGGAATTCCCTTTAGCTTTTTTTATTCTGAAGAAGTCCATGGGTGGCACAAATGGCTAAGTGCTGACATACCAGTCAAACAGTTGGCTGTTCAAACCTATCCAGAAGTGCTTCAAAAGACAGGTCTAGTGATTAGCGTATTACAGATCTACTCTGTAGACGTACTCTGCACACAGGGTCTCCATGAGTGTAACTGACTATATGGCAGTTAACAATGACAACAAATACACATTTCCTATAAAGAAGTTTTCCTTATTTTTTAAAAAAGTATTACTGTGGACTTAGAGATTCTTTTTGAGTCTGAAAATGTACCAAGTTTCATTACTTGGAGACCTTGACGATGAGATTTGGAAGCACACTCAGAACTTGTTTGTGAATGTAGTACATCATTTCAACCATCTTTTTTTTTTTTTTTTAAAGTTTGGCTTTGTGGTTTAAAAGTAGGGGCTACTGCCAATGCTATGGCTAATGACCAGGGTGTATTGTTACATGCTTAATAACATCTTTCATTTATTGTAATAATCTATCAACTCTAAGACAACAATTGTGAAGTGTCTTGAAATAAATGAGAGTATTAAAGGCATCCTACACTTGTACTCTTATTCCAAAGGACGAAGTACAGTAACTGACCTTCAATGGGCAGCCAATAAAAGTTAATTCAATGCACTGAATTAATAAAGACAAAAGGTCAAAGTCATGAAACATAAAACAAAAATGAAATAACAAATATGAAGAGTCTAGTTGTATTTTCAAAATAAAATGTAAGGAGCCTAAGTAGCACTGTAGGATAACTCTTGTTGCTAGGAAGTGCCATTGAGCTGGCTCCAACCCATAGCGACCCTGTATAGGGTTTCTGAGGAGCAGCTGGTGAACTTGAACTTCCAACTTTCTGGTTCAAACTGACTTTGCAGTCTAGTGCCCTAACCCACAGTGCCACACCAGGAATCCTGGAGGATTATTACTAGATTGTGAAGTGCAAGGTTCACTATGAGTAGGAACTGACTCAATGGCACTTAACAATATCAACAAATGCAAGGTTGGTTGTTCAGACTCACCAGTTACTCCATGGGACTTACAGCTTCAGAACTCTATGAAGGGTCAGTATGAGTTGGAATTGATTTCCTGACAGTAGGCTAATGGTATAAAAATAACTCAAGTTATTTTGGTATAAATAAGTCATGTTGACTTTTTTCCTAGTTACAATTTGACTTTCTTCTTAAAATGTTACCACTAAGTTCAGAAGATAGTCCTTTACTAGCTTTCCCTTATTTAACTTCTGGTTGTTATTGCTCTATGCCTTAGAATCCTTTCCGACTTCCTGCGACCCTATAGGACTCGGTAGTATGGTCCCACAGGGTTTCAAAGCTGTAAATCTTTACAGGAGCAAATTTCCTGGTGTTTTTTTCTCAAAGAGTTACTAGAACATCTGACCATTCCATAAACAACCAAGCGCTTAGCCACTGCACTATCATGACACTTTGATTTCATAGAGGACACTTACTAGAGCTATAGTTAATAACAGTTTGCAGTAATTCCTTTAATTTAGCATACTGGTAAATGAACATTCTTTCTTTCCTATCAATTTGTACTGCTTCCTAGATCAAATTTTTTGTTTTGTTTTTGCCAAAGCAGTCTTCATCAATTTCATACATTTAAAACCTAGAAAGTAAGACTTGAAAAGATATAATTGTTGTTAAATGTCATCCAGGTGGCTCAGATTCATAGTGACCACATACAACATTTACCAGGCTGTGAATCTGTGTGAGAGCAGAAAGCCTCATTTTTCTCCCCTAGAGTGACGGGTGAGCTTGAACTGCCAACCTTGTGGTCTGCAGTGCAGTGCTTATCATACACAGCTACCGCACTACTCAAAGACATACATGGACTAAAAGATAAACTTTCTTTGAGAAAAAAAGCTATGAATGAAAACTGACAAGTATAGGCCATTGTGTACATTATGCATTGTTTTGCTGTGGTTTTTTAAAGTGCTTCTAACAGGAGTCCTCATGGGACACTATAGGATAAACACCGGGCCGCAAGGTCAGTTTGAACTGCAAACTCACCAGCTGCTCCTTGGAAACCCTATACAGTCTCCATGAGTCAGAACCTATGGTCCTCAACAAGGTTCCATGTTCATAAGCCTAGTAGGTTGTTTTTAAATTTTTACCAAATTAGACAAAATACAGAGTTTATGATTTTTGGATAAAGTAATTCTTTTAAGTCCCTCATTCATTATGTGGCAATACAAAATTCAAAACAGGAACAAAAACCCCAAGTTCGCTTCCACTGTTTTGATTCCAACTCATAATGACCTATGCAGGGTTTCTGAGACTATAAGATTTGATGGACAGTTAGTGGCTCAATGCCTAACCCACAATACTACCATGGCTCCTTGATATGTACACTACTGTTGCTGTTGTTAAGTACTGTAGTTTCTGATCATGTTGTTGTTGAATGCTGTTGAGTCAGTTTTGACTCATGGCAACTCTGTATAGGTTTCTGAGAGTGTCAATTGTTGAGGGAGCGGCAAGCCTCATCTTTCTCCCACTGAGCAACTGGCCCACCTTGTGGTTCGCAGTCTAGTGCTTGTCCTCTAGAGTCATAGTGCTCCCTTTCTGACCATAGCCACCCAGTTTAGGGGTTCCAATAAGCAACTGGTGGATTTGAACTCTAGACCTTAGGATTAGTAGTCCAGTGCTTATCTTCCAGTCCCACATTAGGGCTCCTTATATATGCATGTTGTTGTTGTTAAGTGCCATGGAGTCAGTTCCCACTCATAGTGACCCAGTATAGGATTTCAGAGGAGCAGCTGGTGGGTTTGAACTGCTAACCCTGAGGTTCAAACCAACCTTGCGGTCTAGTGCTTATCCTGTAGCACCACACTAGGACTCCATATATGTGCATTGATGAGGTGAAATGATTATTGCATTGTTATAAACAAACA
This sequence comes from Chrysochloris asiatica, assembly GCF_000296735.1. Taxonomy (NCBI): domain Eukaryota; kingdom Metazoa; phylum Chordata; class Mammalia; order Afrosoricida; family Chrysochloridae; genus Chrysochloris; species Chrysochloris asiatica. The sequence continues at coordinate 5,569,332 of NW_006408583.1, forward strand.
GAATTTCTACTTGAAATCAAATATGTAAAATCATTATGGAAAGAAAAATGGAAAATCATGCCATTTCTTCCAAAGACATTCCAGAAATACATAAAGACATAGTAAGACAGTCTACTGTTTAGATCAATTGCTTTACAGCAAGCCATTTCAATTTAACATCTATTTTAGGAAGATATTTTCAGTCACACTATACCAACAGACTCTCAATATTTATTATATATATATGTATATATAAATACACATTGTTATATAACATCCTTGATTGATTTTTAGGCCTTGAAATGCTATTTATTAAATTAGTCTAGAGTCCATGGAATGAATAAATTATTACCGTACAGACACTCATATCTTTAGAAAGTGTAAGTGCATTGCTTAAATTACTTTCAGGGAATAATTTACACACTAAGAGTCTCTGTGGTTAAAAAAGTCTGTATATTTCTTTTATCTGGAAATAGTCCTAGACTAGGTGCTTAAGTGGATATCACAATGGTTTTTTTTAATTTTTTCAAAGCAGTAATGATTCTGACTATTGGAGGGTTTCTAACACACTGTTACAGAATCCTGAATTAAATATCAAAATGTAATACTTTGAAGAAAAAATTTCCATAAGAAAATTGGAGATAGTTTTAGCTGAGAAATATGCTTATGATATTAAAGAGGCTTAATATACCATTTTTCATTGTAAGAGGCTTTTTTTCTCGCCTTATAAAGGAGCTCTGGTAGCGGCGTAGTGGTTACAAATCGAGCTGTGAACCTTTTAAGCTCAGCAGTTCGAAATTATCAGCTGTTCGGCGGGAGAAAGATTTACAGCCTCAGAAAACCTGTACAGGGTCACTATGTATGAATCGGAACCAACTCCATGGCACATAACCACCACCACCACCACCATACAGCAGCCGTAAGGTGGATATACAAAACACTTTCGATCAAGGAAAAAGAAATTAAGAATTGGTGCTACTGCAAAAATGATATGTTGGGGTTTTGTTGATGTTGTTTTTAGTATTAAAAGATGGAAGTAAGGGCAATGACTCCTAGCTTCCAATCTTGTGTCATGGTTTTACTCGTCCTTGGGCTTTTTGCTTCCAAGTCTACGCTGCTTTCTTATGTGTGATACGCATCTCTATTGCAAACTCAGGTACCACATAATTAAAAAAAATATGGTTTGGTGAAACTTCTTTCCTGGACTGGGTTGTAAGCTCTGTGGCAGTAGGAATTCTGTGATTCTTCACTCTTAGGGCCTAACTGTGTGCCTGGCACATGGAATGAGTATAAAATGGTATTTGGTGAAAGAACATACGGAGGAAGTACATACAAAAATACAACATTATGGATGGGGGCAAAGTCTTTTTTCGGAGTCTTAATTTTTGAAAACTATCTTTTTAGTGTTTGTCCCAAATCTAGTCTTTTCCATTCATGGTCTTCTTTCTGCAAAAATCCATACAGCAGTAGACAGACAACAATTACTTTTTATTTATTGCATTTTTTAGTTTGTTTGTACATCAATAATCAATTACAACAAAAAAAGAATTAACTGCTCTATCACTCTCTAATTATTCCTTAAAAGTTCTAATTATGTTTTACCAGAAATATCCAAGCCAGCCTCAACTTCTGAACTACACAAAACATTCGCAACTAAAAATCCTTGAGTCAAATGATTGCAGATGTGGAGCTAATAGTAGAGAGAGATCAGAAGTTAAGAAGATGACTCAGATGTTCTTTTCTTTCTTTCTTTTTTTTTTTTTTATATGAAGAGGTTAATTGTTTTTGTTTTTACCTTTCAACATTAAACAAATGCTATGGTATGTGTTTTGGTGGCATAATTGGAAAGATTATTTTATTACTTATTATTTCCATTGTTTACATTTATCTTTGGTTTTTGTAGTTAGCCCTGGGGAAGTCTGTCTTAAAATTTGCAATACATTTTCTATACTTTCATTGTCAAGTACCCAAAAGTTTGTTTCTCACATTTGTAATCATTTAAAGGGTGAAGATCTCAAGATAGTCTTGACATTAAATTGATTTACTGGTATTCCTGTTTTGATTCCTCTTAATTAATAACTGCTGGTGATTTACAGTCTCTGAAACTTTATATAGGGTCCCTATGAGTGGAATCTACTCCATACCAGTGGGTGTGGTTTGGCTGGCTATAATAGGTTATATATAATAAATGGAAAGACCAGCATTAATTTCTTTGCCCATAAATTTCGTCTAGAATATTCAGAAGGCGCTCTGGTAGTGTAATGGTTACGAATCGGGCTGCTAATCTCAAACTCAGCAGTTCGAAACTACCAGCTGTTACGCGGGAGAAAGATGAGGCTTTCTGCTCCTGTAAAGGTTTACAGCCTCGGAAACCCTGTACAGGGTCACTATGAGTCGGAATCGACTCCAAGGCACACAACAACAACAATTCAGAACTGCATTTTCTTTCCTTTTTATTCTCTACTCCTGGTCTTTCTGTTGTTAAAGAGGCCAGATAAGGAAGTCCGTGGAAGGGCTCGGTGCGCCATCTACTGATGCAATCTACACTTCCAGGATCTGAATATTAGAAACCACCTTCCATCTAAAAAGTATTTGAGAACCGAGAAGTGGGTTCGGAATTTTTGGCTTATCTGTGATTGCTGCAATAAATCGGAATTCCACAAACACATAGTTCAAAAAGTGATTTAAGTCCTTCCGCATGTGTGTAAATTACATAGGGAGCCCCCAAAGCCCCCTCTTAGCATTGAAAAAAGTTAGCTAAACACTGAAATCAACTCCAACTGGGAATCCCCTTGTTTTCCATTTGTGTTCTGGGGCTACACTAGATGCCTAAAGGCTTCAAAGGAAAGACTTTACTAATGGTGGTGCATCCAGAAAACCATCAGTTTCCAGTCTTATCATTCTAGAGGTCTTCTCTCCAATTTGATTATTTTACCAAAAGTTTAATAAGGCACAACAAGTAGGTCGTGACGTGAACATAGTCTTTACACATACATATTCAGACACACTTACGCCCGCAAGATGTTTATGCATCTCTTGTACACGGGTATCACTTGAGAAATTTTAGCAGTTGTACTTGGATTAAAATGTTTTCCTTCTCAATCGTTTTCTCCACTGTATGAGAATCCATGCAAATAGGGAGATGGGGGAGGGCAGTACTAGTTTTAAAGGTTCATACTACCTGAGTTGGAGGCTTGCTGGATTGGAAATTAAAGTTGGCCCCAGGTGGTCCAATGTGGTTTCCATGATCTTTTTGTAAGGAGATGACAGAACCAAAAATTAACAGCCAGGACCCGGAATGACCAGGTAACCTTACCGCAATTCAGTTCGTCTCAATTCAAGGGCTGAGGAAATATGCTTTCGTGGATTTAAGAAAAAGAGGAAAGAAAGAAAGTTGAGGCAAAAAAAGAGAGAAGCCAATAAAGAAGGAAGGCAGGAAGAGAGGAAGGGCCTAGAAAAAGTTGGGATGTAAGGGAAGACGGTAATACAATGAAAAATAAAGATGGCAAAAAAGGTAAGAGTAGGAAAATGCAAGGCTCTTTAAATAAGAAGGAAAGCCACACCCCTCTTTCACTTTCAAATCAAGTCTCAATTTTATCCGTTGCCTTGGTAAAGGTTGTTTACGTTTCTAGATGAAACTAGTCAATTACTCCTTCCCCGCCCCACGCGTGGCCGCGCTGCTCCGTTCGAGCCACAGAGACCAAACACAACCCGAGGGGGTGTGGGGCATTCGCAGAAGGGCGCAGGGAACACGCCTGCGACTAGTTTTCACTCGGGAGTTTAACTGGATTAATAAATAGCCAGATATGGATTACATAGGCTGTCACCAATTCGCCTAAAGATTATAATCCAATGTATGCATATGGAGTCAGTATAACCTTTATCTGATATTTTAAGTCTCCCAGTGCCCCCACGTCCTCAGAGGACAATCCACGTTCTGAAGCAACCCAGGAGACTGTTAGGAAGAAAACAACTCCACGCTTGGTCCCGGAGGGTTTGTACCATGTACTCCCAGGAGTCTTGCCTTCACCTGGCCTCCGTTTTGTGAAGCCTCCCAACTGGGGATTACTAACCCAGAAGATGCTCCCTTGGAAGGAAATGGCATTCTTCTCCCTTGTTCATTTCATTTTACATTTTTGGTGGCGAAGGCAGCAGGGCGGGGAATGGGGGTGATAGGCGGGTGCTTGTGAAAGGGCTGGGACGGGGGATTGTTGCGAATTAAAAGTCTCAGGGATTTCTATTCTGATACTTGCTAATAAGGGTAACAGTTCTCTCTCTTTAAACAAGCTTGTTTGTGAGTTCTTGCCTTTTCAGTGCAAGCAAACAAGCAAATACGTGGAAGAAAGTGAAAGACCTCCCCCCCCCCCCCCCATGCACACACACCGGAGCGAAATAACTAACGCCACTTGATTTCACACCCTTCTGCTGCTGCCGGGGGCTCTAGCAGTGGCTACATTCCAGCAGTTTTAATCCGTTTTTTATTGTAGGACCAGCGGAGTTTACTCAGGGGCTGGGATGGCTCCCCAGCTGGCCGCTTTCCCCCTCAGACGTCCCCTCTCCGCCTCGCTCCTCATTTCCCCCCACCCCCAGCAGGAACCTGTTACTTTAAGCGCCGCGTTCCTCGGTGGCGGTGCGGGCCGCCGGGGTTTCGGGACGAGGCCTGTGATTGGCTCTTTCGAGCTCCCCCTGGTTCGCTCTCTCGGCCTCCCCGCGCGCTCCGCCCCGCCCGCGCGCCCTCCCTCCGCCCCGTGAGGCTCAGAGCCCGGGTGTCAGGCGCCACAGCGCATGCTCCGGAATCTCATCTTCTGGCCCTGGAGCTGCTGCTGCTGCTTTTGCTTTTGGGGCTGAGTTTAATAAGCGAGCGAGTGAGCGAGCGAGCGAGCGAGCGCGGGGGGGAAAAAAAGGCAGAGAATGTCCGCCATCTACCCTCCGTTCCTGGGCGCGCTCTCATTCATAGCAACCTCTTCATGAATTACAGCTGAGAGGGGGCGGGGGCGGGGGAGGGGGGACCACACAACACCCCAGCAAACCTCCGGGCCCCCAGGCATGGCTAACTCGGTAAGTACATGCAAAGATAATAATAAAAGACCCCCTCCTTCCCTCCCTCGCCCCGCGCCGCCGTCGCCGCCGCAGCCCAGACAGCGCCAGCGCTCCGCGGTTCCAATTAGAGAAAGGTTGGTACGGTTTGCAGGGAGCTGCCGCTTCTCCCTCCGCCGCCTCTTTCCTCCCTCGCCCCCCTCCCGGCGCGCACACACTCACACACACTCACACACTCGCCCCGCCACCCCCCGCGCCTCCCTCCCTCCGCGCCTCTCTTTGCGATCGCAAGAAGCGCACACACTCGCTCTCGCTCACACGCGCGCACTCGCACACCCTCACCCTCGGTGGAAGGAGGCGAATAATAACAGCCATATTTCAGCCGCCGCCGCCGCCGGGAGCCGCGGGCACAGTCCGGGGACGCGGCGAGCAGCCTCGGCGGCCGCACCTCCGCGAAACGCCGTGGCCGCGACCATGGTGCGTTCTTCGCGGCGCGCGTGCGAGCGGGAGTGTGCGGGCTGACAGCGGCGGGGAGCACGCAACTTTGCCCCCGCGCCGGGCGCAGCGCAGCCGAGGTTCGGCGCCGCTCCGCCCGCCGCGCTGCCTGGCTGCAGCTTATTTTGGGGGGGAAGTGGGAGGTACTTTGGGGCCACTTTGGCTCTTGGAAGTGTGTGGCGGGGGCTCTGGGCGGCTGGTCTCGTCGTTCGCGGGGGGCTTTTTCAATGGGGGCATGGGCGCTTTAAGTTATGAATGCCTCGGCGTGTTTCCTTGCGGGCGTGTGTTTGTGTGTGGCTGTGTGTACGTGTTTGTGACGATGTCTCGTTTTTTGTGGTGCACGAGCCCAGGGTAGGAGCCCGGGAGTTTGTGCCCATCAGCAGAGGTTGCCTGTAGTTTCCATTCCGCCTGGCACAGCGCTCCACACGCACGCACACACACACGTACACAAAGACTTCCTCGGCGTGTGCCTGTCGCCGCGGTACTTTCTGGGAGGGGGATCGTCAGAACCCCCCCTCACCCAGCCAGGTCCCTGCCACCTCCCCTCCCACGCGGGGAAACCGCCTCGTTGTCGTCTCCTAATTGTCTTCTAATTTGTTTCCGATGCATTTGTTGTCGTGCTTGTCGTGGCTAAGGGTGCTCTACCACCCCCCCTCCACCAGCCCGGACCCCCTTCGCGGCCGGGTAATATAGGGGGTGACATTCCGTTACAATCCGGCCGGTGTGGCTGCTGGGCCCGAGGCGGGGCCGGCCGGGCGGGATGCCGCAGGGGGTGTGGGGTTTGCGCGCCCACGCGCGTGGAACGTGGATGCACAGGGCATCGTCGTTTCCTTTTATGTGCGTTTCAAGGAGGAGGAAAAAAAAATGTCAGGCGCAATGTTCAGTGCCGCACGGCCGCCTTCCTGTTGTTCACTGTCTCTCCTCCCCTTGCCCGCAGTGTGCCGTGCAGGTGAAGCTGGAGCTGGGGCACCGCGCCCAGGTGCGGAAGAAACCCACGGTGGAGGGCTTCACCCACGACTGGATGGTGTTCGTGCGCGGACCGGAGCACAGTAACATTCAGCACTTTGTGGAGAAAGTCGTCTTCCACTTGCACGAAAGCTTTCCTAGGCCAAAAAGAGGTAGGGCTCGAATACAAAAGGGACTTGATTTAAAAAAAAAAAAAAAAAAATGTCCTGTCTTGCACTGGAAACAATCGCTGGGCCTGGGCGGTCCCCCGGCCCGCCCCCCCTGCTCCCCTCGCCGAGCTGGCTTGCGGAGCTTCGGGACCCGGGTGCGCGACAACGGAACGGGCTGCTGCCTCCGCGCGCGCCTTGGGCTCGGTGAAAGTCACCGCGGAGAAAGGACTGTCAGGTGTCGCGTGTTTATTCATCCCCAGCCAGCCCTCGCCGGTCCTCTGGGGTTAGCCGCGGTATCTGTGGGAAAGGTGCAATTAGTTGTTGGGTTTTTGTAGGTGTGGGGATTGATTGGGGTTGGAGGCAATAAACAGTTTGTGCCTTTTCTCCCAGAGAAATTGAGATTTACCTGTGTTGTTAAAAATAATGCATTGGATGTAGTTATTGTTTCATCTTGACAAGTCGACTGTTGTAAGGGTCTCTTCTGCATTTCTGTCTGTGTAGGAGGCATTGGGTAGCAGCTGCCATAGACTTTTTGTGTTAGACAATTCCCCCCACTTCTCTCTGTCAGGATTTAAAACTGGAGATTTTATTCGTCCTTGACCCTCAATAGCATTTGATTGCACGTTATATTTCCAGCAGGATTCCCATGTGTCTGAGAGGTCCTTGGGAAGGTCTAAGCAAAGTTTCAGAAGGTGGTGTTCGCCCGCCTTCTGCTTAATCCTTTCCACCTTGTTATCTACTTTGCATAATCCTGTTTAGTTTCTGTGGTCCCAAACATTTTCCATACAGGGCAAAAGAGTTTTGGCGAAAAGAGAAATGGACTGTCATTTACAACGATATTTACAGGGGGTTCTTGCAACCCGGATTTCAGTTTCCTTCCACCTTTGAGAAGCTACTGTCTGGTTGTTTTAGTTTGATTAGAGGAGGTAACATTCAAATACAATAAGGTGCTTTGTTTGTGAGTAGGTTTATTTATCTAAGTCTCAACACAATGGTTAGCAGTTATCTTCCATTTGATCTGTAATCTTTATTGGCATCTAGAACTCCTGCAGTTTCTTAGAGCAACATCATAATAAATCTATTCTGCTTAGAGCTACGTGGAAATTATTGAACATTCAGAAGCTGACTAAAGAAAGAAATGGTGTGCGTCTTGTCTCAGAGGTGGCAGAGGTTTGTGTTGATGCTTATTTTTGTTTCCATCATAAAATAAGTAGGATTGTGATTTTTGTCTTTAGTGGTTTGTCTTGTCACTCCCCTTGAAAACGTGAGCAGTTGAATTTGAATGGGCCCATGAGTAGGAATACATCACTTATGGGGATTTTTTTTTTTTTTTTAGGTTTTATTGGAGAGTTTTATGTTATATATATATATATATATATCTCCAAAGATATTATACTTCGTATTTTCTTAAAGCTGAGTATTGTTAGGTTTTTGTCACTGGCCAAGGCTGGGTTTGATTCGTTTTGGAATCTCTGTCTTTTCCATGTGTCTATAGAGCCACTGCAGAGTTTCAACAAAAGAAACCACCTTCTAAGATCCTGCTGTATCCACTGTTACAACTATTTGCCCACTCTTCACTTCAATGAAATACGCTTAATAAAAAAAGCAATATTTATTGTGTTAGGACAATTAACTCCATTGGCAGAAGCTGTTGCTCTTAAGGTAACTTTGTTTAGGTCCCCTTACAATCAACAAATTGGCATTATGGGAATTAAAGATGATCAACCTCTTCCATATTTCACAGCTGTTTCTCTGATTTGGTGGGTGTGTGCAGTGACTGGTTCCCTTTATTTCCCATACTTAATGATTTTCTGTCCAGCCTGAGGGAACTCAAGGGTACTGCCCACACAGCTCACACCTGAGAGCTGTTGCTAGGCGTGGTAAGCTGGGACTTGATAACAGTGATTGCTTCTCAGACTACTCTCCTGAGAGATGTCTGCTTGCTGTTTGAACTCTGCAGTTTTTATTCTCAACTGTGAAGTTTCTTTTTATGCAGCTTGTAAGCCATTGTTTTAAAATGTTTATTTTTGGATTTTTATTTGTATGTGTGCTTTCCATGATGTGACAAGTCCTGGGAAAAATGCCAGCTTACATAGCCCAAGAGAGACCTTGTCATACTGTAATTACACATGATTCAAATCACAGGAGACTGTTTCTCTGTTCATTGGCAATAGTTAGTTGTAAGTTCAAGCAACACCAAACATGTCACTTAATCCTAGTACTTGAAAAAAAAATGATTGTTACTGCTTTATAGGATCTTTCAAAATGACAAGAATAAATACTAAGTAAGAATGGCAATTCTTATTTAGTATTTAATAAATACTAAATAAGATGGCACCTAACAACAACAACAAGAATGGCAAACATTTCTAAGTTTACTTGTATACCTTGGTGTAGGTACTATGTTTACTATATTGTTGACCTATCAGTGATGGGGTAAAATTTTACCCATTGAAAATGGGAGGAACTGCAAAAGTGCCCTCATGAAAAATCTGAGCTACAAAATATTTGAAAAGAAACTTGTGTGCTCTCAATTACTGTAATAACTTACATTATATATAAACCACAAACTGAACTACTTGGTCTTGAGTTGATTCTACCTCCTAGGACCATGTAGGATGGAATAGAACTGTCTGTACACCGGGTTCCCAAGACTATAAATATTTACGTACACGAACGCTTACAACTTTCTTTGGAGGATCAGTTGGTGGGTTTGAACCATTGATCTAATAATACCTTACTGCCAGCACCGCCAGTGCCCCTTTACACCATATACCGTTGCTGGTAAACAGACAAATCTAGCTTAGCTGGAAAGATGGATGGGGTCTTTAGTTTCATAATTCTTTGGTTTAAAAAAGTGAATTGATTTTTCAGGTTGATTTCCTTTGTTTCACAGTAATTTTATGAGAACTTGTAAAGGACGAAATTACAGTATTTTCAACTTGTTGCCTAATGAGAATTACGTATACCATTTTCGAATTGAACTAATTGGATTTGAATTAATGAGGTTTTACTCTGCAATGAAGATGTGTGGGAGACTATCATTTAAAAACTACTAGCACCAAGTCCTAGAAAAGAGACTCTCATGAAATAATGAAGCCCAGAATACACATTAGCTGTTACAGAATAGGTAGAACATGATGCATTTTAAAACTATCTACCTGCAAAAAAAGTCCGTATCTTACATATTAGTACCAAAGATTTATAATACTTTGATATGACTGAAAGAAATGGTCATACTAAAAACATTTCATTTCAAATGTTAATATTTTCATTTCTAGACTGTTAAGTTTGAGCAACTTTCTTTCCAGTTATAGCCATCCTTAATCTTGCAATCTGTTCCATTGACATTTATGATATAAAATCTGTTGCTTATTATTTTATGCAAGCTAATTTGGCCACTGGTATGATTTGATAGCTTTTTATTTGAAGCCTTTGTCCTTTTAATGGGCAGATAAAGCATAATAAATCAACACTTACATCTCCATTCTAATTTAAGTGTTCAAGCCCAGCTTTACTGCTTGGTTTTGATTTGTATTAAATGGGTCTTAAGAAATAATGTGGAAAGCTTTTTATCAGAGTATCTGATATTTGAAGGTTAATATTTATGCAGCAAGGAGCTCCGGTAGTGTAGTGGTTATGAATCGGGCTGCGAACCTTAAGGTCAGCAGTTTGGAACTACTAGCTGTTCCGCGGGAGAAAGACGAGGCTTTCTGCTCTCGTAAAGATTTCCAGCCTCAGAAACCCTGTTCAGGGTCACTGTGAGTAGGTTCCAACTCCATGGTACGTAACCACCACCACCATTTATGCACCAGACATATTTTCTCTTTAGACCTCTAATGACAACGAAGAGGAAAATGAAGATGGGTAGTTATACTGACACCATCCAGGGAGGCCTCTAGGAGTTTTGTCCAGTTCTAAATGGAATTCAGATGACCAGTGAGAACAATTTCATTACTTGGCATTTTGAAGTAACAGAAACCCTAATTGCCCCTAGCCTTTAGAAGCTAACTATTGGGGGGGGCTCTTGTGTTGTGGGAATGCACACTGGGCATGAACTTTTCTTAGAGGGCATTTGCCAGAAATCATTAACATTCTTAATACTTGGACCCTTTGACCTAGCAATTCCATTTCTAGGAATTTTCCTACAGATACAGCTTCACAAGTACATAAAGATACAGCATACAAATATTTTTTGAGATTGTCTTTGTGGTAGCAGAGTTTTGGAAGCAAGCCATATAGCGTACTACAACTGTGTACCTTTCGATGATGATGGTCCATAGAAAAGAGGCAAATGTCTTTATAGGTATAAGAAGACGTTTAAGGTGTACAAAGTGAAGTAAAACCAGTAGCTACATCACTGTGATTCCATTTTAAACATTTATACAGAGAAAATGTATATTTGTGTGTATAGAAAAATAAGCTGTAGAAAAGTGAACACCAAATTCTTTCCAATACTTTTCTTTCATGGAGGCTTGTATTAATGTGAGACTGCTTTTGTATGTAGCTTTTGATTAAATAAATGTTAAATTGATATATTCAAAACAGTACAATAGGCATGCTGTTTTGAGATGGAAAGACTAGTAAGAATAAAGAAGCAATATAGACTGTTGTCCTTTTAACAGGAGGAGTCCTGGTGTGGCGACATAGGATAAGCACTGGATTGCTAATTGTAGGGTTGGCAGTTCAAACCCAAAAGCTGCTCCACAGAAACCCTATATAGGCTCTCTGTGAGTCGGAACCAGCTTAATGGCACTTAGGAACAACAAGAAGCATATAACTAACAGAAAGGGATCTTTAATCATCTTGGCTAGAAATTGTTATGTAATGATAAGGAGGAGTTTGGGATATGACAGACTTATTCAAATGCTGACTTAAGGGACACATTATAACAAGTTACTTCTTTATTTTCTCATTAATGTTATGGGAGTGATGTAGATACAGCCATTGCCTCATAAATTGAGGATTCAATATGAGTCAGTCATTTTAAACTTACTAGTCTTAAGACCCCTGTACACTCTTAAAAATTGAGGCTTCTCAAAAGTTCTATGTAAAACCAACCCAGATGGGCTGTCATTGAGTCAGTTCTGATTCATAGCTACTTTGGGTTTCCAAGACTGTAAATCTTAACTGAAGCAGACAACTTCATCTTTCTCCCTCAGAGTGTAGCTGGGGGGGTTCGAACTGCTAACCTTGTATGTAGCAGCCCAAATGAATAGCCCTGTAGTTAATATTAAAGGAGCTCTGGTAGCGTAGTGGTTACAAATCAGGCTACGAACCACGAGGTCAGCAGTTTGAAACTACCAGCTGTTCCTGCAGGAGAAAGAAGAGGCTTTCTGCTCCCGTAAAGATTTACAGCCTCGGAAACCCTGTACCAGGGTCACTATGAGTTGAACCAACTCCATGGCACATAACCATTACCATAGTTACTATTGGCTGTATTTGAAATTATAAACAAAGTATTAACTTTGTTTAAGAAAATAACAATAGTCCTGTTACATGTTAACACATAAATAACATCCTAATGAAAGATTCTAAAACAAAACAAAAATAGTGGCAAGTATGGCATTATTTTACATTTTTGTAAATTCAATGTCTGTTTTAATAGAAAACAAATAGATTTTACTCTCTGTATATTCATCCTTTAATGTTATCATATGCCATGTAACATCTGGAAAACTCTACCTCTGGAAAACTTAGGAGAGAATGAGAAAAGAGCAGATAACATCTTAGGAGTTGTTATGACACTAGTTTAACTTTGTCAATCTCCTGAAAAGTTCTAGAGGACGGTAGGAGTCCCCAGATTGTACTTGAGAACCTCTGATATAAAAATATTCTGTATACTATCTGGCACAGAGAAATTGCCTAATAAATGGGAGCAAAAAAAGTTTTAATTACTGTTGCAAATAAAAACACTCACTAAATGGAAGGGGAAAGGTAAACCTTTTCGAGGTATTTGCATGATTAAATTACATTGTAACAGTTTTCTAACATTCAGTAAAGGATGCTTCAAATTTGTGGTCTAACTGAATTTATTTATAGTTAACATCATTGTCTGTTTTATGCTACAGTATCTGTGTTGTTGGAAAGGTCTTTTGCATCCATTATTTTAGTTATTCTCTGTAGCGCTACTACTTTGTGAGCCAAGGTTATCAATTGGTTTGATAATTTTACCTTGAAAATTCTGTTATTTCTCTTGGTCCTTTGATTTTCCTTTCAGTGAGTCTTTTGTGAGGCAAGCTTGGTGTCCCTCGCCTTTTTTTTTCTGTTTTTCATAACAGATGATACCCACTGCTTACCACAGTTTCTACAGTTCTAAGATGCAGAACCTTCCTTGTTTTTGACCTCCTAGTGGTCTGGGAGTCCTGGTGTGGCATTGTAGGGTAAACACTGGACTACTTACCACAAGAACAGCTGCTCAAACCTTAGTAGGATCAAACTAGTGTCTTTCTTTGGAAACCCATACAAGGTTGCTGTGAGTCAGAACCAAATTGATGGCACTTTACAACAACAACAACAACAACAGTGTGGTCTGGGTGTCTTCAAGAGAGAACTTGGAAAGCCTTGAAGGAAGGGTGGGGGTCAGAGGAAGTGTTAATTAAAAAAATTATACTAATCTCATCAATTGGTAAGTGCCATTGAGTTGGTTCTGACCCATAGTGACCCTGTAAAGGAGCAGTCCATTGCTTATCTTACAGTACCACACCAGGACTCCAATTTCATAAGTAAGAATCTGAATTTGAACTTTAATTGATAAGATTTTAGGATACTTTCGATCCTTGAAACAAACTGTTTCATGCTATCCTAAAAAGAATACTGTAGAATGCTTTATTTTTCCCTTGTTTTTTATACTTCTTCTGTGGTAGACTAAGCGCTGGACTGCAAGGTCAGTGGTTCAAACCCACCGGCCACTCCTTGGAAACAAGGTTGCTATGAGTGGAAATTGACTCCAAGGCACTTAACAACAACCCTTTAAAGAAGTAGCTACCATTGTGGAAAGAGAAATACTCTGACCTCAGTTATAAAAATGAGTATTCTTTTAAAACATTTTGTTTTGGGTGTTTGTGTTCATTTGTGGCCAGTCTCTCATCTTTCTCATACCACATATTTTAATGCTTGAATTTTAAATTTTTAATTATTTTGTGATTCTCCTAATTTCTTGTTTGTTGTGCTACATATATTAACTGATATAATGGGGACTTTATACGTTTTTTGCTAAAAAAAAAAAGTTGTGGTTATAGATATTGGAGAAATTGAGAAACTAAATTGTGCACTTATACATTGTAGCCTTTCTGAAGAATTGTTGTTAACTGCCATTGAGTCAGTTCCGACCCATAGCAACCCTGAACAGGGTTTCCGAGGCTGTAAATCTTTATGGGAGCAGAAAGACTCATCTTTCTCCCGTGGAACAGCTGGTAGTTTCGAACTGCTGACCTTGCAGTTCACACCCGATTCGTAACCACTATGCTACCAGAGCTCCTTAGCATATTCTAATTTTACATGCAATTGAAAATGATTTCACCCTAATTTATATATATGTTCATTATAGAAATAATCATCATACAGAAATAAAAATAAATTAATCTGAAATACTCTACATATAATCATAATATCTTGGCGTCTTTATATAGACATGAATATTGACTATACATATAAATATTAACAATGTTAGTTCAGTGAAGTATTTTATAATTCTTACTATAACACATTTTTAGGAGTTGGGGATGTTAAAACACACAAGAACATTCTTACTTTCATGGAATATTCCTAAGTTTCAGAATTTTATGGCATTACATTGAATATAGATTTATTATAATTTATTTGGACATTTAGACTGTTCCCAGTTTTAATTTCTACTGAATGATGATCTAAATAGGATTCTTGATGTTCACTTTTATGGCTTTTCCAGTAATTTCATTATGTTAAATTTCCAAAAGGGGGATAATTGAGTCAAAAGGTATATAGATCTTAAATTTTGATATATATTACAAAATTGTCCTCCAGGAAAGATGAATCAGTTGATACTTTCCCAGCCATTAGGGGGATGTACATTTCCCCACAATGTTGCCAATGCTAGAAATTAAAAAGATAAAAAAAAACCCAACTTTGCCAATCTGCTAGCTGAAAAGATATTGTTTTTATATGCATTTATATTTCCTTAGTAATGCCATGTGTCCATATATCTTTTTTATATATGCATTACTTTTTTTTGTCTTTTGTGTTGTATCTTTGCAGTAATTCATGGCCTTCAAAAAAATTTTCTCTATGATAAAAAGTACAGGAAAATTCAAACAATGATAAAGCAAACATTCAAGCCCCCACTTCCAAGTTTGAACACACATTTACATTTAATCATATTTAGTTTTGATTTAGGACTTAAATATTAAAGATGTGGCTTAAAGTTTATAATGCTTGCCCTACTTTCCTTGTGTCTCTTCAAATTTTCTTCCATTCTATTTACGTACATTTGCACACTTATATTGCTGCAAATAGTAGTATATTCGGACTTAATATGAAGAGTATTCTACTGGATGAATATTTTATCCCATTGATATATAATTCAAATACCATAAATGTCACCCTTCTGACATAAGTAAGTGCTTTTAGCATGTTGACAAGGCTATGGATCCATCATCACTATTTAGGTCCAAAACATTTTTCTGTATAACTTTTTTTTTTGTGTGTGTGTGTATAACTTTCTTTTTCCTCCAGTCATTGTTTTCGGACTGATCCACATTTCATCTGTGGAGAGCTAGTGGATTCCCTTTAGTTTAATGTATCCTGTGTTTTATTTTTCTGTTAGAAAATATTTAAGTCATTTTAAGTTTCATGCAGTAAATTCTCCTTGTACCTGTTAACAGAACAAGAGTTTGAATATTAATGGAAGAAGAGTTTGAAGAACTAGAATGTTAGTTGTTCATCTGTGGTGGTGTTGTTAAAGTACCATGGAGTGGGTTCAGACTCATAGCGACCCTTCATAAAGTTTTCCAGGAATGGCTGGTGGATTTGTACTGCTGACCTCGAGGTTAGCAGTCTAGTGCTTATCCTTTAGCGCCACACCAGGACTCCTGTTGGACTATTGTTGTTGTTGTTAGTTGCAGTCAAGTTGGTACTGACTCATAGCGACCTTGCATATGGTTTTCAAGGAGCAGCTAGTGAGCTTAAACTGCCAATCTTGCAGTTCAGAATGCCCTCGTAGTCTAGTGCATTAACCCACAGTGCCACACCAGGACACCCATTTTGGACTATGGGCATGTACATTTTTATCTGTATTAGACTTTGTCAAATTGCTCTCTAAAGTAGTTATGACACTTCATATTCTAAGCGTCTGGGAATGAGTGCCATTTCTCTACATCCTTGCTCATATTACATATTTTAAGATTTCTTAAATTTGGTATTTGGTTGAAGTGTGGTATCTTTTTATTTTCTCTGATTCTTGTAGGGGCTGAACATTTTGTGTGTATATTGTTGAAGTGCATGTCCTTTTTGGTGACTTCTAGTTTACATGTTAGAAAACAAATACACTATAGGGGAGTTTTATTCTTATTTGTTGGAATCCTGGTGTGGCACTGTGAGTTAATGCATCAGACTGCGCAAAGCCGTTTGAACAGCAAAGTTGGCAGTTCAAGCTCACCAATTTCTCCTCAGAAACTCTATACAGGGCTGCTATGGGTCCACACTGCAAAGCCGTTTGAACTGCAAGGTTGGCAGTTCAAGCTCACCAGCTTCTCCTCGGAAACCCTATACAGTGCAGCTATGGGTCGACACTGACTCGAAGCAACAACAACAACAATCCTTTCTTATTTGTATTGAAAAATATCTTGTTCCTTTTTATTTTTCTCATAACCTAGGTTAGGAGAGGAGTCCTGGGGTGGTGCTATACGGTAAGCACTGGATTGCTAACCACAAAGTCAGTGGTTCAGACCCGTGAAACCACTCCTTGGAAACTGTACAGTACTCGGTGGCACTAATCTTTTAAAAAAACATTAGGCTTTGTAAGTTTTGCCATATACAACTTTTTAATTATGTCAGATTTATCTTTTTTATTTTGTTTTCCTTTCTGGTTTTCGGTTCTTGTTTAAAAGTATAATTTGTGGGCGTGGTAATGTGCTTGCGCAGCAGACTTTCTGTTTACAGGATACAGTGGAAGGTCTGTGGGAGATGTCAATTACAGACAGGCGATCCTGTCTTCAGGGTCCTTGCGTCTACGTTGACTCTCTCATTTTACTTTTAATCAGAAGTCTAGAAATGCGGAGTGATCTTGCATGTAAACACAATGAGTCACAAGTGTGCTCGTGCAAAGATAGCTTTAATAATAAATGGTGGTGAATGTTTACTTTTAAAACATTGAGTAAATATTCACTTCTACTACCACACAAATGTTCAGCAACAACTGCTTTTGTAGACAGGATCTAGGATTTAATTAAGTGGTGGCAACTGTGGTAAGTGCTGTTTAAAAGGTAAAAGTTTTAAACAGCCTAGCTACTTTCAAGTGAAATCAAATTCACCTATGGATTTATTTTAAAATTTGGAAAAAATGCTGCTGCATGGTGTGTCCCCCTAATATTTTGAGCCTATTTCCCTTCATGGACCAGACTGCAGTTTCTTCAGGAAGAAGAGTATTGTTTTAAGAAATAGTGCAGAGTAACCTAATACTTCTAATTTTAAATGTGTCAAGTGTGCAGTGGTTGGGACTGAAAAGATGCCATTATCATTGAATTTCTGAAAAAAGAAGGCTAGTGTTGGGGTGTGATTTACTTGGTATGTAGCAGTTAATAATGAAGTATTTGGATAAAATCAATGTACCATCACTTTTCATTAAAGGAAATTGTGGCTTATCTTTAACTTTATTCTGAGTTGCAGACTGTTGTTGATATAAGTGATCATAAAAAATATCAATTGAATTTAATTAGAGTTATTTACCCATGTAAGAACATTGATATTCTCAGAGTCAGATGTTTTGTTTTAAAATAAAATAATTACTTGAGGTTAAACAAGATCTTTTTCTTTGTTTGCTCCAGCAGAAATCATTAGTTAGTAATTTTAGGTCAATTGTTGTCAAGAAAGGAAAATATTCATGAACAGTTGGTAAAAATACTAGTTATTAAGGTATTAGATTCTTGAGTAAGGAAATTTACTTGACTCTTAATTAATGTTTCTGGTTACAAATTTAGTATGCGTACAGTGAGTGGTATCACTAAGGTTGGAGTCTCCCAGTGTGGTAACTCATTGGTATTATCTCCCTATCCCAGTGGACCTCCTCCCATACCAGACCGTACAGAATCCTTGTTGTTTGTTGTTCTAGTGTTGTTGAGATGGTTCCAACTCATAACAACTTTGTACAGGGTTTCCGAGAAATGACTGGTGAGTTTGAACCACTAACCTAGTAGTTTAAACCGACCTTATGGTCAAGTGCTTATCCTACAGCACCACACCAGGACTCCATAACTCTAATTATGAAGTATAAATTAAAGAAAAAGGAGAAACTCAAAAAAGGTTTCCACTCCATTACTGCTAAAGTTGTAATTCAATGTAGAAAAGATTCTATAAAACAATTTTATTGTCAGTATTCATAGAACCTAAGAAATATTGCATTTAAGCCATTTGCAATGATATCACGTATTATTTTATGGTTAAAATTGATTAGGAACATTGCTGAGGATGAGTTTGAACCATAAGGCTGGTGGCTCAAACTCACCAGCCGCTCCTTGGAAACCCTATCCAGGGTCACTATGAGTTGAAACTGACTCAGTTTATGTAACAACAACAACAACAACAACAACAGAGTTATTGATAGAGATTCACAAACACTAATTACCACAGAACTCTAGCTAAGACACAAGAAAATTTGACAAAATCAGCGACTTTAAGAACAAACTATAAAAACACCTGCATCTGCGAAACAACAGCTGAATACTTGCAGTGTATGCAAAGTCATGTGATTAGAGGCATCATTGTAATTGGGTAATCATGACAGCCCTGGCCAGAGTGCATTAGAAAAGTTCCAAAGTAAATTCGCATACAGATTTTAGTCTTATACGTTATCAATACATGTAAGGTTGGCTTATAAGAATGCTTTTGTTGTTATAACTAACTGTAGAGATATTTTGTTTAAAATAATACATTTCTTCTGAGACGCCCCTAAATCTTATGGCCACTCATTTTGATGTTGCCCTCTCTGACAGTGTCACCTGGTGCGGTTCACACCTCCCACAATACCCCACTCCCTCCTAGTAACACCACTGTCTGCATGGGATCTTGTTATTTTTGTGGATGTGTTTACGGCTCCTCCTCCCCACCCAGTAGGAGTGGTGTTAGGGAGGCAACTAGTGTGATTATTTCTGTTCATTCTAATAAAAAAAATTTAAATTTGAATATTTAAACGCAAGGTTCATTGTAGGCGCATTGTTGTCTTCTGTACCATCCCCAAATAATCTATCAATGTGAGTTGTAGATGAGAGCTTTCTTTTAATTGAATAAATATTCTTCTGTTTTGTTTTACAAAGAATGCTTTTCTTCATTGGATTTTCTTTCCTGTTTCTGTATTACAGGCAGTTGTGTAAAATGCCTCAGTTAAAAAAATGTGAGTTTGGGCTGTTGGAGTTTGGTTGTCTGTAGGGAATGGTGATGGTGGTTATGTGTCACTGAGTCAGTTCTGACTCATAAGGACCTGTATAGGATTTCTGAGGCTCATCTAACTGATAGATTCAAACTGCTGACCTTTCAGGTAGCAGCCCAGCTCATAATCCACTACGCTACCAGAGCTCCATTGGAAGTGAATAGGTTATTCCCAATGCTGACATACATAGTTCCCCATTGTCTTATCAGAGGTGCTTACTGTGTGATTTTTCCTATGTATGCCCAACATGATAATGGGTGGGGAGGTACTATCTTTATGTGCTGAATGCATGTGATCTGTTTCAATTAGACTAGCACTTACCTTTCCTTGTATATGTATCTGATAGTTCCTCTTGAATTACAATGAAGTCATGTATCAGATGGGAGTGGAACCTGTATTTTCACCGTTGGTATTACTGATACTTGAAGTCTATGTTCCAGACACTGCAAGTTTTTGGCAGCAACATAATATAAAGGCAGATAACTGCAAGTCAGAAAAAGGGTTTTAGATTCCCTGACTTTTAGTGGTGAATTATTACTCAGTGTTCTGAAATTCATTTTTTCTCTGCTTCTAATAAGTGACTTTGTTTTAATAGAACTACCAGTTGAATTTAGCAGGTAACATTATGAGTGCTAAGAATCACATTTTCTAAAATGTGTTTTAATTTATGTAATAGGCAAACATTTTAAATTTCCTCATTTTTTTCTTTCGCTTTCTTTAGATACTTTTTCAAAATTTCAGGGACTTAGCCGGCTCTGTCTTTTTTTCTTTTTTTTAACTACCTAATCTATGTACTACAACTAGCGTTTTAGTTTTAAAAATAGGAGTCAGATATTCCAGTAACCAGTAAGAATGGAATTTAGCAATGCAGCAGAAAGGGCCCTGGCCCAGGACTTAAAAGTGATACATTTGGACTCAGTAAACTCTGTGGACTTCTCCAGCATTAAAAAAAAAATTTTTTTCCCCAAAGCGTAAGTCCTTTACTTGTCCTTAATTTAGTATTTTCATAATGACAATGAGATAATAACTAACAATTTTAAGTATCAACTCTATTGGTTATTATAGTAGACATTAGGTAGACTGCTATATTAGTTGTTTTACTCTTAGAGCTAGTAGTCTGAGGGTAAAATGTTTTGGAGAAAATGTTGACATAACCATGAGTCTATTGGAATCTTCTCCTTATGTTAATAAAGGAACCCTAGTGGCACAGTGGTTAAGCGCTCAGCTACACACAGAAAGGTTAGTGTTTCAAATTCACCATCCCCTCCATGGGAGAAGAATGTGGTGGTCCATAAAGCTTACAGTTTACAGAACCCTTATGGAGCAAAGTCTACTGTGTCCTATAAGGTCACGTGGGTCAGACGTGGTGACAAGGCTTTGGTTTTCTGGTGTGATGCGTGGACAGTGAAACAGGTAAAAAGACTACCTATAGTAACAGGCAAGAATTAATTGGGCAATTCATAAGTGATTACGTTTTGGTAATGAAAAGTTAACCTTTTATCATACTGTTACCATTTATACCAATTATCAACAATGGCATGCAGGTTGGGGCATTCCAGGAACCCAAAAGGTCCTGTGTTTCTATATGGAACTTCTTCCTCAAACACAGTGCTTGACGGCATCATTACATCATTGGCTTTTCCACAAAAACCTGCTAGTTTATTGTGTGTGTGTGTGTTTTTTTTTTCCATGTAACATAGACCAGCCTTTGACATTTTGTCACCTAATTTGCTTTTTTAAAGACTCACTTGCCAGACAATTATTTGTGGAGCATAATATTTGTGGAATTGGACCTATATAATCAAGTAAATAGGTCAGAGAAAAGTAAGTTGAATCTTGATTTCCTAATATACTTGCACGGTTTTCTGTTTAATAATTCAGATATTTAATTGAACTTGTTTTGAAAAGCAAATCCCCTTCTGCTACTCTGTTGCAATATGCTGCATAACTTTTAGGGTAAAGAAAAAATTTTCCAGTTATAATTCCAACTTGCTAAGGGAATCATCAAATGTCTGACCAGAGCCAAGGATTTAATTTATACAAAGATACACAAATGCAGAAAATCGAGGTAGAGGAGCAAATAGTTGAGAGTTTTCTTATATTTTAAAGACTGTATATTAACTTGTAGTTACATGTTCCTTGACATAGTTATCTATCTGTGTAGGCTTGTGTTTTGGATTATAATCATCATTGATAGAGCCTGTTTTCTTTATACCAGAATGGCCAGAATTGTTCATTTTCACCCATAGTTTGGGAATTGTGTGACTTTGCTCTGTAATGGGTAGTGAAGAGGACTTAACAGTATATCTGTGAAGAGATGGGAAGAGAATGCGATAGCAAAATGTTTACAGATATTATCTCTGGGAGGTAATTATTATTGTCATCATTAAACCTTGATTTTTTTTCAAGCTTTCTTGAATGGCAAATATTAATTACACGAACAAGTTTACAGTAAACATGTTAGTTTTTTTTAAACAGTGTTCTCCTTTGGAGCATAAACAGGAATATCTTCCCCAGGGAACATTTTCATATTTTGTCATTAGAAATTTCAGCTATGGTATCATATTGAATGTTTTCCTTTAATGCTACTTTGTATGCATAGATGTGTCATAACTTGGTTGTAAGCTTAAATAGAATATGTGTAGATCATGTTCTTATCTTTGTAATTATTAATGAATGCTAGCGTTCCAGTGTTGAAGTTGTAGAACTAATGAGATTAAACTGATTTATGAGTGTATAATTCATGTAAGATATTCTTTGTAAGAGAAGGACAATTAGATTTTAATATCTCAGTAAGTGTACATTTTAGAGAATTTAATGAATGTTGGAAAAGTTTTTACCTTTTTTTTTCTTATGGTGTTTTAATGAAGATAACTGTTAATGAATTAATATGCTTATCTTGATGTATAGTGTTAGAAACTTTTTGGAGCCTGCATCTGACTTTTTAAAAATGAACTACAAATGATAGGACTCTAATCATGCTATTAAATATATGGTGGTGATATTAGGAATATATAGAATCTATGATTTCAATTCTCATTTGTGGGTCTTTGTAGATGATTTGGAAGTTAAATATGAAATTATATATTTGTACCCCAAACCAGGCAAAAATAATACAGTGGGAGTAAGAAAAGAAGACATGGTCCCTTTTTGGCTATAGTTGATGCATAACTGCATAAATATAATTTTTAAAATACTAAAATAGTTTTGATATTTTGTATATAATCTAGAAAAATAACTGAAGCCTCTTAAAAATGAAAATTAATATGTAACTTCTTGTTATATACGTTGCAAATAGACTGATAAGATTTTCCCTTAAACACAATTAAAGAAATTATTTCTGCAAAATAAGGGTAATAGTTTAAGTTATCCTCAAAGATCTTTTTGGAATCTAAAAGTTTTTGATTGAGTCCAAGGTATTATGATGTATGGAAAAGTGTCTTTGCCTATTTAAACACTTAAATTCAGACACTAAAATGTTGCTGTGCCCTCATGCATAGTAAAATGATATGTAAAATAAAAATAAATGTATGCTTCCCCGTTGGCATTAGATGCTTTTACAAAATTCATAAGCTGTATTTAGCCAAATTAACTCCACCTTACAATGTTTGTTAAATATAAAACTGATGTTTATGATCTGGGTGTTTTCTTTATCAGCTACTTGAATAAAATTGCCACTTTTAAGTTGTTCTTGCTAGCATGTGGTATAACATCATTTTCCATAGACTTAGTTGTGCTGATAAATTTTTATTTAATTATTTCTGCTACTTTTGTGTGAATTCTAAGTGGTGATCATAATGGCCTGGGTTCCCTTCTTTTGGATTCAAGTATATGGACAAGAAAAAGGGAAATATGTTTTCTGGCATCAGGATGAAGCTCACAATATGTACTAACCATTTTTATTGTTAATTTATATTGATGTAAAATAAAGTGTTTTTATGGTTTGATTTTTTAATTCTAATGCTTCAGGGAACAAATTAAAGTCTTGAGAGTGTGAACATTAGGAATGCCTGGTTTGAATATGGCAGAATGTTTGAGATTCCAAATTTGGTACTAAAATATATGTATAGCATTTTTTATAGGACAGACAAAACTCTAGTAGATGAAGCTAGTATCTAAATAGCCCTTATTTGGCACATGTAAAGTGAGAGCATGTTTTTCAGTAAAAGGGGAACTAAAGGACAAGGTGTTCTCTGCTTTGGAGACTTGTAAAGACCTCAGACTTTTCTTTATGTTATTGTAGAAAGACATTATTTTTGCTTTGGCGTGCTTAAAACTAAAGGGCAAATGATCCAAAAAGAATAATCTTGAAATTCAATAGCAAGAAAACTACTTGACATTGTGGGCTGGAGGCCAGCAAACATGGTGCTTTCATTGAATGCGTGGGAAATGGGGCAGGCCTGGAATTTAAAGAGACAGGGTGCAGTACCCTAGAAAAGAAAAGCCCTCCTGTATGATGTGCTTACTTGGATTGGAAAAGGAAAAAAACAACAACAACAACTTTAAAGTTTTCTCTAAAGCATCATTATTGGATCAGCTTTTTTAAGTCATTGCAGGAAACTGAGTAAAGTTTTCCTAACTCCACCTCCCATCTCCTAAGCCATCTTCTTGTGTCTGAAATTGGTGCCAAGTTAAAATTGTTTATAACAGAGGAGAAGCAGCTTTTCAAATAAAAGTACTTTGTAGCCTGTTCAAATGGAGTATAATGTAATTCCTTCTGAAATTGAGCACTTATTACTTTGTTTGCGTAGCTGTGTCAAAGTGGGGGTGGATGGAGGCGTGGGGACACTACAGGCATCTCTGATTTAGAAATGACTGTAGTTCCTGTGTTTGAGTTTTCCTCCCCCATCCACTCATGAATCTCCCCTCCTCCAACCCCCCACAATCCCACAATAAAATAGTATTTAAAAGACTTGAATAACCAGTCCTATGTACCAGCTTCTTGCTCAAGGCAAATAATGTTGTACTATTTTCAATGGGTGGTCTTGAATCTCCATGGGAGATTTTACAGGCATCGGGCTCCAAGACCCACTAAGTGTATTACATTGAACATAACTAGTTAAACTCTCGAGCCATGGAGAATATCCAGAGATCGTTTTTCATTTTTGAATCTCTACCATTAATTACTTGCAAGCCCATTATTTAATTTTATTTGAAGAGTTTATGGTTTAAATCCCCAAAAGTGCAGCATGTTAACCCAGTGTTCGGGGTTTACTTTTTAAAACAAGTGAGCCATTCATAAATATGTCAATTCAGGAATTTCCAATTGTGTGTGTCTTTTAATTCGTCGCTTTTGCCTTGTTTTTCTCCTTTGGGAAACCCACACCTAGTGGTCATTTTCAGATGTTAAATAGATGATGCCACATTTCTGCTACCTGAGATCATGTAAAATGATAGCATACATTTGTGGTCAGAAAGTACATAAAATAGTTTATAAATAGTGTCTTATACCTATGGCATATGGTGTAAATGTATATGTCAGTCTGGAATTTAAAATGCTTTGATCCAATTCTTTGTAGCAGTAGGCAGCATTGAATATTATAACTTATATGTTGGATTAAAAGTATCCTTAAAAATTGCCTGTTAGGGAATTTTACTTGAATCAAACAATTACAAATCAAGGAATTACAGCTCCTTACACATCTAGCATGGAAACTGGAAACTGGTGCAGTAATGCAGCTTGGTGTCTTTCTGTTGTGCTTCTTACCACACTGGTTGGCTCATTGATTTAATTACTTTATTTCCTTATTCACATTCTTAAAGAAATTGATTTATAAAGAATGTTGCATTACTATTGAAAATATTAATTGTAATACATAAATAGTTGTTGTTGTCAAGTACCCAGGAGTCAGTTCTGAATCATAGTGATCCTATATGGGGGTTTCTGAGGCTTCAAAGCTTTGTAGTAACAGAAAGCCTCGTTTTTTCTCCTGTGAAGCAGCTGGTGGGCTTGAACTGCCCTGTGGTTCACAGTCCAGTGCTTATCCTGATTTTTTGTTGTTGTTAAGTGCTGTTGAGTCAGTTCTGACCTATAGTGACCCTGTATAGGGTTTCCAAGGAGTGGCTGGTGGGTTTGAACCATTGATCTTGCAGTTCAAACTGACCTTGAGCATTATCCTACAATCATCACACCAGGATTATCTGAAATGGCATTGCTGCTCACAAACTAGTTGAGAAAAACTTAAGAGTAGGTATCTCAGATACATTGGTAATAACTGGATGATGCTATATGATGAGAAAACTTTTTTTTTTTTTTTAATAATAAAAGAAAAGCCAATGTAACAGTTTCAGGTAGAAAATTGGAATCCTTCAGGAATTGAGTGTATTTCTTTTCTAAGAGTCACTATGCAGTTCTAGGTCTATGTATAAAATTGTATGATTCCCTGAAGTTTTCTTTACTAATTATTAATATACTCGCAGAGATTCATGAATCAGTGGTTTGCTGCAATGCCTGTTTGCCTCCTTTGAAGAGCTGAAGAGTTGTCCAGTCACTTTTATAAGTGGGTCTGAAGAAGTGATAGCCATCCGAAGTTTAGCGTAGTGGTTACGAATCGGGCTGCGAACCTTAATGTCAGCGGTTCGAAACTACCAGCCGCTCCGCGGGAGAAAGATGAGGCTTTCTACTCC
>NW_006408583.1:5596223-5606830 GCF_000296735.1 Chrysochloris asiatica
AAAAAAAAAAAAAAAAGATTGCCTTTCCCTACTCACAAGAAAACCATTGAGGTGTATTAGGAGGGCTAAGATTTTCATGCAATCAGACTCTGAAGATGCATTTCAGTATTTTAAAGAGAAAGTTCACAGCCATCTTACATAAAATTTTACTGGGCTTTTCATTAATGGAAAATAACTGGTCTATAAGTACCTTATCAGTGAAAACTGCTCAGCATGTAAAACCAGGAGTAGAAGAGCACAAAGGCTTCTTGCAAATTAAGGGCACAATGAGTACTAATGGACTTTCCAGCCATCTCCAGCTGGGAGATTATTATCGTTTTTTGCAAACCCTTTTCTTCCAAAACTCAATCAAGAATGGTGGAGTCCTGATAAAAAGAAGTGTAGAAAAGCCTAACTAATCCTTAGATGAGTTACTTCAAACGTGCCAAAATAGAATAAAATCAGTTAATAGCATGGATTAAAGGTTACTTTTAATGCATTTTTATCACTCATGTTGAGAATTTTCTTGTATGTTAATGCATTTGACCTTGCTTAAAAAAAACACCCAAAATCCCAAGAAAAAATATCATTGGACTGAAGAGATAACATTATCATGCTGTTATGAGGAAATTTAGTACCAACTTTCAGTGCCAGAGGAACTCTGGTGACACTGTGGTTAAAGCGCTCATCTGCAAACCAGATTGGTTGGTGCTTCAAACCCACTAGTCGCTCTGTGGGAGTAAGGTGTATCAGTCTGCTTCTGAACAGATTGTTGCTGTTGTTCAGTGCCATCAAGTTGATTCCAACTCATGGTGACCCTGTATATGTTTTCCGAGGAGCAGCTGGTAGGTTTGGATTGCCAAGCTTTTGGCTAGCAGTTCAGTGCTTATCCTCCAGTGCCACGCCAGGATTATAACCTAAGAAATCTCATGGGGCAGTTCTTCTGTGCCCTTAGAGGGTCACTGTGACTTGGAATCAACTTAACGGCAATGGTTTGGTGGTGGTTATGTGCCGTGGAGTCGGTTCCGACTCATAGTGACTCTGTACAGGGCTTCCGAGGCTGTAAATCTTTACGGGAGCAGAAAGCCTCATCTTTCTCCCACGGAACAGCTGGTAGTTTCGAATTGCTGACCATGAGGTTAGCAGCCCGATTCGGAACCACTACGCTAGTGGGTGGATTTTAGGTGCCAGATTTGGTAAGAGATAAAAACCGTGTAATTGAGACCAGAGGTATAAACAGGTGTTCGTGAATTTGAATTGTCAAGCTTTTGGGTCCATGAGGGGAGGGTACATCTATGTCCTTATGCAGGTTGATTCTTTATTTAGATTTTTAAAACCACATGGCTCTGTATGTCTTTGGGTAAAAATGTTCAAGTAGTTGCTTGCATAAAATCGTAGAAGACTGTATAACTAAGAGCTGCATTTGTGTTGTTGCATTACTGATTCCTACAAGTGATAAGGAAGAGGAATACAAGATCGATTTTTGGAAGCAAAAATAGTCTTTCCTTTTTATGCATGCATCTGAAATGATCTTTCATATACAAATGAAGACTACACCATCTGTATTGGTAGTTCAGAATCACACCTTGGCCAGCTCCTTAATTTGTGAAATACTTTTTGCATTGAACTGGTTTATTATGATTGTTGTTGTTGTTGTTAAGTGCCGTTGAGTCGGTTTATTATGATAGAGCTGCCAAAAGTATTGTGTTAAAAGAAAAACTGATTTGGCATAATGCCAGTGGTTGAAACTACAAATGAAAGAATGAACCCATTTTTCTTTTTTTGGGTGTATGTCTATAGTATAAAACTGCAGGGGGAGAGTTCATGATCATAATCACATTTGCTATCCCTGTTGTTGTTGTTGTTGTTGTTGTTGACATGTGCCATGGAGTCGGTTTTGACTCACAGCGACCCTGTATAGGGTTTATGAGGTTGTAAATCTTGACGGGAGCAGAAAGCCTCATCTTTCTCCCGTGGAACAGCTGGTAGTTTTGAACTGCTGACCCTGAGGTTCACAGCCCGATTCGTAACCACTTCGCTACCAGACAAGATGCCAAATTGTCCATTCTGTAATGTGGTTCTTGTTAAGTGCAGTTGAGTTGGGTCTGACTCCTAGCTACCCTGTCTATATAGGGTTTCTAAGGAGCAGTTGGTGGGTGTGAACCGCCACCCTTGTGGTTAGCAGTCCAGTGCTTATCCTACACACCAATAGATGTGTTGCTTTTGCTGTGTTTTAGTAGGAAATAACCCCGAGGGGCACTGCCATCATATTTGTGCACTATATACGTTATGTATTTGTATACCTAGGTCTTTCACTTACTGTATGTATAATGGAGTGATTTTTCACAAGTCATGTAGAAAATAGTGCTGTTAATTTATAGTCAAAACATACAACTGCCCATATAAAAGCTTCCTCTGTTTGATATTCTGACTATCTTTAACATTATACAAACCTTCTAGCTTGAATTTAGTTATTTATGGACTTAAGCTGAACTTTTGTTCCATCCCAGGAAGTTCCCATGGGATGAGTTATTCTAATCAGAACATTTCTGTGAAAACAAGGTAATTCTCAATTTTTAGAGACTGGAAAATGGGGGATATATAGCTCTATCAGAAAAAGGGGAAGAATAGTCTATTTGACCCACAGAATTATAAAACCATTCAAAGTCTGTGCACATGTTAAAGTCTCTTGGAGGTAAAAATCCCACTGCAATGCTGCAAACTTGTTTTACTTCTGTACTTAAGTCTTAGTGTGTTTCTAGCAATGGGAAAGTTTCATCCTCTGTGTTTCTCTTTAGGTTGTATTTTAGCAATGCCCCAAGAAAAGTCCTGGAGGCTAGCTTTGAAGCCCAATAGACAAGCTGATATCAAAGAGCCAGAGGAATTCGGCAGTCATTGTTTTATGACTAGCCAGAAATCAGACCTATTTGTATAGGTAGCACACAAAATAGCTGTGATTTGACAATTTGGTGCTATTTAATACCTACCATAAAAGGAGAAAAGAAAAAGTTAAAGGGGTATTTTGGAAACAGGAACTAAGCAGTAAATGCAAATTGCTTCACCATTTTCTCAAAAGAACAAAAAAACAAGGAAAGAGTTTAGGAAGTTTTTACTAAAGCTGTGTTATTGAGAATCTGTCTGCTTTCAGAACATGTAACATATACCCATCTGACTAAAATTATTTTTGGTTGTGCAAAAGGAACTCTGAGGGGGAAGGTAAAATGAAGTGATGAAGTTTCCAATTCTAGTGTATAGACATTTACAATTTTGGTTTACTGTGGAGTTAAAAAAGCTACTTAATAATTTAACTTGCTAGAGCTAAAATTTTGTCTTTCCAAATAAATGTTACATGCTTTTAACAAACAGGCTAATGTGTAGGAAAGGATTTTCTAGGTAAGTTTGCCTAGCTTTTGGGAAGCATGCAGAATAAATTGGTTTATGACAGTTCTTCATCTGTTAGAGAAGTCCTTTTGAACAAAGCAAAAACAGCTAAATTATTTGTTACTCTTCGTCCAGTTTATATCTCAGGCTCAAAGTGGGCAGTGTATCATGGAATGGTTGTACTTCAGTGAACAGCCCAAAGTGAAGTTTGACTGTTTCCAGAATGTCATTCAGACCTTTTGAGGTTGTCAAATGCTTCATTGTTTTGCCTTGAGACCCCCACCCCCTAGAGCAGTCTGAGTCTAGGGGCAGTGAAGCAGAGAAAAAGCAAACATGTCTGTGATTGACTACACTTTTTTTTAAAAAAAGAAATCCTAGAAATGCCTTAGGGACCCCTGGGGCTTCCTCACAATTTAAAACCATTTTACCATTGAAGCCATTTCAGTGGTGTGGAATTAGGGCCTTATTAATTTGGTCTGGTTTCAATTTTTTCCTCATTGGATTCTGATCCCACGAAAGTAAGTAGAGTGGTCTTTGTCAAGTGTACCTTAATTTCTGAGGGGAGACTCTGCTGTTGAGATTGGATAGAGTCCACTGAGGGCAGAACAGAGAATTGGGAAGTGGTGTGGATGATCAGGTACCAGAGCAGAGTGGTATTGACTTCTTTCTGAACAGTTACAAGTTATCAATTAATGACTGGAGCAACCTATAGGATACAATAAAACTGTCCCATGGGGTTTCCAAAGCTATAATCTTTATGGAAGCCAACTGCTACATCTTTCTCCCACCAACCTTTTGGCTAGCAGTGAGCATTTAACTACTGTGCCAAGGACTAGAAGCTTCTGATTAAATATTTAAAATGGGAATCTCAATCTCAATAACCTCAGTAGATTCCTCCATGTGTTCCAATGGAGAAATTGGTAAAATGACTCCAGAGAAGAAACATTCTGAATTGCTTCTTCACAAGTAAGAAAACATAGATGGGAAAACAGTAGATCAGAGGTGATTGTAGATCACCTTTGTGGGTTGAGAATACCAAGTTGAGGACTTGGTAATGAAGCATGATATTTATAAGATATTGATAATTTATCCAACCAACACTGAGCACCAACTTTGTGCCAGAAACTGCACAGAACATTAAGGATCACAAAAGGCACAGAAGTGGTTCTGGTCTTTTAGAATTGCTTGGTCTACCATCAGTCATGTTAAACAATCACAGAACAGCAAGATGGATGGGTGTGCCCATGAAGCTATGAGAAATGAACCTCTGGAAACACTGAGTGCTGATTGATTAGCTTGGGTATAAGAGTTTGAACTATTTTGTTTGTTTGTAAACTGAGTAAATGTTTACAGACAAGATCATCAGTTTTACATTCAACACATACTACACTTTACTTCATCTCAATGCAATCTCCTCCACGGAACAACAGTCGTCTCGTTTCATCCCTGTGGATACTATTTCCCCTCCACTTACCTTCTCATTTCTTCTCGCCATCATCCTTAGGTACATGGTGCCCTTTAATGTTGAATGAATGACCGTTCCATTGTACACAGTGAGTGTATCTTACTCGTAGTGTTGTTCCTTCTGTATACCTATCTCCTGTTTGGCTGAAGGGGGTGTCTTCCTTTCTAGACCTGAGGGGTGGTCAATGGCCACAGGCTCAGGTTCCTCCAGTCTCTTTCTGATTAGTAAACCCATTTTTTGTTTGTTTTTAAATAATTTTGAGTTCGTTCCACAGAATTGGAACTAAATTGTAATAAAAGTGTGGATAACAGATTAAAAAAAAAAAAAGAAAATTGTGCAAATTTAAAACAAAAATTACCCTGAATCTCTCACAGACAGATTGTCATCTCCTTGATGTTTCGTTTTGTAAGGTTACATGTCGTCTTTGGAATTTCTGAACAGTGTGGTTCAGCGTCATAGAATAAGGTAATCTACAGGTAGAAGAGGTAGGGAAACAATTGATCGATACTGAGGTTTTATAAAGAGCCTGGTGGTATAGCAGTTAAAGTACTTGACTGCTAACAGAAAAATGAGTGGTTCAAACCCACCAATTCACAAGTAAAATCACCTGGCAGCTTGTCTTCATGATGATTTGTAGTTTGGGAAACCTGTGGACAGTTCTTGTCTTACAGGGTCACTGTGCTGCACAACTGACTCGATGGTGGCTTTGGTTTTGAAGCTTTAATTGTGTGGTCTGTTATTCACATTTTACAGATACAAAGTGTACATCTCAAGATTAAGTAACTTGCCCAAGGTTCATGTGATTTATGAGTGTGGCAATCATATGACTTGGTATGCTAGAGACAGTCTCAGGTTATGTCTGTTGTCCTGTGTCACTGACACACAGTTGCTTGTTGGATGATTGTATGGTCACTGTGTTTTTGAGTGGCAGAATTAAACTTTAAACTCAGATCTTTTGATTCCGAGTCAGAAACTTACCACTATTTAACCCTATTTATATTGTGCATTAAGTAGTTCTGGTAGCATAGTGGTTATGAATTGGACTGCAAACTTTAAGGTCAGCAGTTCAAAACTACCAGCTGTTCCGTGGAAGAAAGATGAGGCTTTCTACTCCCGTGAAGATGTACAGCCTCAGAAACCCTGTAAAGGGGTGCTATGAGTTGGAACCGACTCCACGGCACATAACAACAACAACAACATATTTTGCATCGGTGGCACAGTGATTAAAAACTCAGTTGCCAAACCACAATATCGATGGTTTGAATCCACCAGCTGTTGTGCAGTAGAAAGATGATGTCACTCTGCTTTCTATGAGATTACAGCCTTGGAAACTCTAGGAGACAATTCTACTCTGTCCTTCATGGCTACTTTGAGTCAGAATAAACTCTTGGGCACTAGATTCGTACTATGTTTGAGGTCATCATGTCTCTGTTTCTAAGTGGGTCTGTTGAGGATTCTCATGTCTAAGCTTGGCTCAGTAGTTCATAGATGTGTGCCATGGACGATGAAGATAAAATTGGTAGCTTTTTGGTAAAATTTGCATTTTGTTGCTAAATTGATTTTGAGTGTAATTTAACTTTTTCTTCAGAAATTCTGAAGACAACTGAAGAACTCTGTACCTTAGAATGATATTTGTAAATATAGGTCATGATTATGTGGTACTAATCAAGAAAACTCTGATGACTCAGTCCTCTGGATAAATGAAGAATTGGTGTAACTCCTGATCATTGAGCATGCTAACTTTCCCTCTTTAATTCCTGTTGCCCTTTTTCTATGTAATCAAAAGACCAGAGCCATAGAGTAGAATATGAGGAAAGTAACTGTAGTTTGAAAAGGAAAATTAGAAGCTATTGTTCTGATTTGCTCAAATTGAATGGTTTTTCCATCAGGTGTGCTAGGCATAAACTGATTATTATTATTTTTCAGCCACCATCTAGTTGTTGTTATGGTACTCTGATGGTGTAGTTTGATTAAGCAGTGAACTGCTAACTACAAGATTAATTTCTCTGAAAACTGTAGTCTTCCCCCACCAGCCTATCTGGGCAGAAAGTTGAGGGTGTGCTCCTGCAAAGATGAACTGTCAGAGAAATGCCGAGTAGCAGCTGTAAAGTCCTCTTACAGCTGCTCTTGAGATGATTCCAACTGAAGTCAACCCCATGTGTGTCAGAGTAGGACTGTACTCCATAGAGTTTTCATTTTCAAGTTTTACATCCCTAAACTTTTCTTCTGAGGTGCTTCTGATTAGACTGGAACTGCCAATCTTTTAGTTACCAGCCAAGCACGCTAACCAATTGTACCACCCAGAGGCACCTACCAATAAAGGTGCTGCGGGTTAATGAGCTGGGCTGCAAAGTCGGTTTGAACCTCAAGGTCAGTGGTTCAAGTTCACCAGTCACTCCTCAAAAACCCTATACAGGGTTGCTAAGAGTCCGAACCAACTTGACAGCACTTAACAACAACAAATGGCTCAATACTTCAGCATGGGGCAGGTCTAAAGGTGCATTATTTATCAGGTAGATCATTTCATTGGGAAGCTTTGCCCCAGCCACACTGCAGCTCCGATCTTGCCCCTTCAGATTTCTTGTTTGTTCTCCAAACTCTTACAGTATTACAGCAGGACAACAGAGAAGGGCTGTTGTTGTTATTAAGTGCCATGAATAGGTTCCAACTCATAGCAACCCTATATAGGGTTTCCGAGGAGTAGCTGGGTAGGTTTGAACTGCCAACCTTGTAGTTAACAGTCCAGCGCTGACCCAGGAGTCCAGAAAAGAGTTGCTGCTACCTTTGAGTCGCTTCCAACTGAGATGGAAAATACGGCTTTCAGAAGTGTATAGACCTAGATGGAGGATGTGCTAGGAAACAGTAGCTTCACATTTTGATGTTTTTATTTAATAACAGTAGGTGGGGTTTTGTTGCGATGTTTTTTTTACTTTATCCATGCATACTGTGGAGCTTTCTCTCTGGAGTGTGTGATGTGAGAAGTGCCTCTCTGAAAACTGTCTTCTACACTTACAGCAGGACTGAGGGATGATAGATGCCACTGATGCCAGTTACATTGTACTCCTGAAAAAACAGATTGGCAAATATTGTGATACATAAATATTTACAACAACAACAATAATATAATAAAGACAGATGACAACTCTCTGTTAGCCCTTCAATTGGGGAGAGGGTAGAAGAAAAGTGACCCAAGAGACCATAGGGATTATCAACCAATCATTAAATAACCTCTAGGTCACATGATGTTGGGTGGGATGAAAGTGTCTCATGTTGCTCATCTGACTTCTGTATCCCAAATTTACATACTTATTCAGAAATACAGCCTTTTCTCCACCCATGAAAAACTCAGTGAATTTTGGGGTGGCGAGAAGGAATATGGACTTTGAAGCAGATCAACTTTAATACAATTAAATTAAAAGAGTAAAACTAACAGTGTAAGTCAGGATTGACCATAAATAAACACGGTTATGTTTCCATTTATTTATCACATGTTTAAACCTGAATCTGTTTTTGTATTTTGTACCATTCTTGCTTGATACAACATTTTATATTGCCTTGCTTTTCTTTTCAGAGCCTGTTTATGACCCAACTTGAACAATGAAATGAAATTCTTCTTAGTTCAAGTGCTCATGAAGCTAAAAATAGATCTGGGCTAAGATTGAACTTTGTAGCACAAATTGTGTTTGTAGGTTGTCACTCTTATTCTTCCAACAAATAATTAAAAATTAATTTAGAAATAAAGCAAATGTTGCTGAGAAAACAAAGAACCCGGTTGGATGTTTGGATGGTGCTTTGGAACAATAAACAGATGTATTCAGTATTAAGTTTTAAAGGACTATTTGGGAAAAAAAACAATTCAGTTAAAAAAAATTAGTAAAATATGATAGAATGGTAGCATTTGCGAGAGCACATCTGAAGGAACATTACCTATTGTATACCCCCTCCTGTAGCATTTGCGAGAGCACATCTGAAGGAACATTACCTATTGTATACCCCCTCCTGCTGACTCCCAGCTCTCTTTGTTTCCCTTCTATGGCAATTTTCAAAGCAGGAAATAGGCTGCAGAGAAAGAAAAACCAAAGCTGGTAATTACAGGATCCTAAAACTCTAAAGTCTTATAGGTCAAGTGCAGTGCAGCAGCATAGCTCGGTGACACCTGATTTCAGGAGAGGTACAAAGGGGCTTCACAAAGTTTATGGGAAAATGGAATTACAAGATAATGAAATTTTCCCTCAGATTTCAACTTTAAGGTGTGCCACTGGGCTAATGTGTCAGACTGCAAAGTCGTGTGAACTGCAAGGTTGCTGGTTCAGTCTCACCAGCTCCTAATTGGAAACCCTATACAGGGTCACTATGGGTCGTAATCAACTTGACGGCACTTAGCAACAGCAACAAGGTCCTTCTAAGATTTTTTTTTTTTTTTAAATCATTGCTTTGATCACGCATTTGCACATGTTATTGTTACTGTTAGGTGCCATCATAGCGACTCTATGCACAACAGAATGAAACAGTGCCGGATCCTGCGCCTTCCTCAGAATTGTTATGTTTTCAGTCCATTAGTGCAGCCACTGTGTCAATCCATCTTCTGTGTTTTCAGTGGCCTTCCACTTTACCAAGCATGATGTCTTTTTCAAGGGTCTGGTCCTTCTTGATATCTGGTCAAAGCATATGAGATGAAGTCTCTCTATCTTTGCTTCTCAGGAACATTCTGACTGTACTTCTTCCAAGACAGTTCTTCTGGTACTTTCAATATTTTTCTCCAACATCACAATTCAAATGCATCAATTCTCCTGCATTCCATATTCATTGTCTGGTTTTCAAATGCGTATGAGGGAATTGAAAATACCATGGCTTGGGTTGTTGTTGTTAATTGCCATCCAGTTGGTTCTGCCCCATAGCAAACCTGAATAGGATTTCTGAGGAGTGGCTGATGAGCTTGAACCACTGATCTTGCAGTTCAAACGACTTTGCATGCCAGTGCATTTACCCACAGCGCCACACCAGGCTTGGGTTAGGCACATGTTAGTCTTCAAACTGATTTGCGTGTTGCAGTAATTAGTCAGCTGCTTTGATGAGCATTGATTGTGAACCCAATTAAAACGAAATCCTCGACTTTAGTCTTTTCTCCATCTACATTGATGTTGCTTTTTGGTTCAGTTATGAGAGATTTGCTTTCTTTACACTTATAATCAGTTATAATCAGTATTAAAGGCTGTTATTCTTTGATCTTTATGAGCAAGTCCTTCAGGTCCTCTTCACTTTCAACTAGCAAGTTTGTGTTAACTGCTTACTATAGGCTATTAATGAATCTGACTCCAATCCCTCCAATTCTGATTGCACGTAATCCACTTTCTCATTATTTGCTCAGCATACACATTGAATAAATAGGTGAAAGGATACAAGCCTGACACACACCTCTCCTGATTTTAAACCATTTACTATCCTTGTTCTGTTCTAACAATTGCCTCTTGGGCTATATACACATTCCTCATGAGCACTATTAAATGTTCTGGAATTCCCATTTTCTACAGTGCTAAAATTTCAAAGATCAGCTGGAGAAGATAAAGCCAACTATTACAACAAAATGTGAAAAGATCTGGAATCAGAAAACCAAAAAGGGAGAACACGCTCAGCATTTCTCAAGCTGGGGAAACTGAAGAAAAAATTCAAGCCTCAACTTTAGTTATTGAAAGATTCTCTGGGCAAATTATTGAATGATGCAGAAAGCATCAAGAGAAGATGGAAGGAATATACAGAGTCACTGTATCAAAAGGAAATGGTT
>NW_006408583.1:5606930-5608031 GCF_000296735.1 Chrysochloris asiatica
AGATGAGGCTTTCTACTCCTGTAAGGATTTACACCCTCGGAAACCCTATACAGGGTCGCTATGGGTCGGAACCGACTCGACGGCACTTAACAACAACAACAACAAGGGTTGTCTACATACAAAAAGAAACTGCCCTCGTGGCTGTCCATGTGAATTCAAGGTTGGTAAAAATTAGCTTGTCAAGTAAACTTACTGACTGAGGAATAATTTTGTTTTCATTATCCATTCCCTTGGCTGAAAATGAAATAGATGCGGTCTAGTTACTAAACACCAGTACTGTATTGGATCACTTCTTTGAGTTTTTGCTATGATCATTACAGGCAAAGTTAGACAGCTGCTGTAGATTTTGCCAGTGGCTTCACAAAAAGAAATTGTTTAACCCTGTTAGTTTCAGACACAATCATTTATACTTTGCGGATATACTTGCTGTTGTTAGATATGAATGATATACTTGCTGTGTTCAGTGTAAATCTCTATGATAAAGATTTGAGCTGCTGATTTGCAGAAAAATTGTAGAGCAGAAAACTAGTAATGTGTACACTTCACAATGATACAGTTTCATGTCTCAGAGTATAACAGTTCTCAACATTTTTGCTTTTATTTAGACAAATTAAAAAACTTCAACTCCTCTTTCGAAAGTTAGCCTTTGCTTTTAGTACGTGAAGACTGCTACGGAATTGTGAAAATTAATGTTTGATTTAATAGTCCTTGATACCTTGATATTTAAATGCATTTTTAATGTTTATTTTTTTTGCCTCGAAGTCCCGAGGATATACAGACATTGACTTTTAAAGTATCATGTTGGGTATGTGTAGAATTAAAACAATTCCATCTGCTCTCGATTTTGATGTTTTAATGGTAAACTTCATAGTGATGTTGGGTTCTTTCTGTGTAATGGTGTTTGCATTATTGCTGTAAGTTTAAAGGGCCGGGAAATATTAAGGCTGAAGAGGGCAAGATTTTGAAACCTACTGCTGGGTGATTAAATCAGTGTGTTTGCCCTGAGGTTTCAGTCATTCAATCTGAATTCATAGTCTGAAAATTTGGATTCCTTCTCTGTTTGAAAATAATACTTCTTAACCAAAAAAAAAAAAAAAAAAA
>NW_006408583.1:5616641-5625953 GCF_000296735.1 Chrysochloris asiatica
TGAAATCTTTCAAGAAAGTGAGGAGGCACAGGAGGCACTCACTCATCTCTGCCAAGAAATTTGGAAGACAGCTATCTGGCTGACTGATTGGAAGACATCCATATTTGTGCCCATTGCAAAGAGAGGTGACCCAACGGAATGCAGAAATCATCGGACAATCTCTTTGATATCCCACACAAGTAAAGTTTTGCTAAAGGAAATACAGAAACAGCTACAATCATACATTGACAGAGAACTTCCAGAAGTTCAAGCCAGATTTCAGAAGAGGCTGTGGAATGAGGGATGTCATTGCTGATGTCTGATGGATCTTAGCTGAAAGCAGAGAATACCAGAAAGATGTTTACCTGTGCTTTATTGACTGCGCAAAAGCTTTTGATTGTGTGGATCATGACAAGCTATGGGCAATATTGCGAAGTATGAATATACCAGAACACTTAATTGTGCTGATGAGGAATCTGTACCTGGACCAAGAAGTAGTTTTTAGAACAGACCATAGGAACACTGAATGGTTTAAAATTAAAAAAGTTGTGCGACAAGGTTGTATTCTTTCACCATACTTACTCAGCCTGTATGCTGAGCAAATAATCTGAGAAACTGGGTTACATGAAGAAAAATGTGGCATCAGGATTGGAGGAAGACTTATTAACTGCAATATGAAGATGATACACTTTCTTGCTGAAAGTGAAGAGGACTTAAAAAACATTTACTGATAAAGATCAAAGAGTACAACCTTTGGTTTGGATTACATTTCAATATAAAGAAAACAAAAATCCTCACTACTGGATCAATATGCAACATCTTATCAATGGAGAAAAGATTGAAGTTGTCAAGGACTTCATTCTTCTTGGATCAATTATCAACATTCACGGAAGCAGCAGTCAAGAGATCAGATGACGTATTGCATTGGGCAAATCTGCTGCACAGGAACTTTTTAAAGTGTTGAAGAGCAAAGATGTCAGCTTGAGGACTAAGGTGTGCCTGACCCAAGCCATGGTATTTTCAATAACCTCATATGCATGCGAAAGCTGGGCAGTGAATAAGGAACACCGTAGACTTGATGCTTTTGAGTTATGGTGTTAGAGGAGAATACTGAAAGTGCCATGGGCTACCAAAAGAACCAATAGATCTGTTTTGGAAGAAGTGCAGCCAGAATGCTCCTTGGAGGCCAAGATGGCTAAATTTTTCTCTCATACTTTGGACATATTGTTATGAGGGACCAGTCACTGGAGAAGAATACCATGTTTACTGAGGTGGAGGGTCAGAGAAAAAGCAGAAGACCCCCAACGAGATGGATTGGCCAGGTGGCAGAATCGATGGACTCGAGCATGGCAACAGTAATGAGGTTGGCCCAGGATCGGGCAGTGTTTCATTCTGCTGTGCATAAGGTCGCTATTGGTCGGTACTGACTTGATGGCACCTAACAACGACAAGAACTTCCAGGTAAGACGCAACTTAGGTCAGCAATGATACCCTTAGTTCTATGTCCTTTTCCAAATCCAGCTTGAATTCTGACAGCTCCCTGTCAATATGCTGCTGTAATTGTTTTTGAAGTATTTTCAGCAAAACTTTACTTGTGCATGATGTTAGTGATAGTTATTGTTCAGTGATTGCCACATTCTGTTGGTTCACCTCTCTTTGGAATGGGCAAAAATATGGATGTTCCCCAGACAGTTGACCAGGTAACTATCTTCCAGATTTTTTTGTCATATACCAGTGAATGCCTCCAGAGACACATCAGTTTGTTGGAACATTTTGATTTATATTCCACCACTTCGTGGAATCATGTTTTTCACTAATATCTTCATTGCAACTTGGACTTCTGTGTGCTACCTTTTGAAATGGCAAAACATCAGTTGTTTTCTTTTTAGTATAGTGACTCTGTGTTTCTTAAATTTTCTTTTTTTCTTCAATTTTCCTTTGATGCTTCCTGTATCGTTCAATATTTGCCCATGTTGTTGTTGTTAGATTGATTCTGTTGAGTTTTTTCCAACTCACAGCAGCCCAGTATAGGGATTTTGAGGAGCAGCTGGTGGGTTTGAATTGCAGACCTTGCAGTTAGCAGTCCAGTCCTTACCTATAGCACCACACCAGGACTTTGTTTCCTCCCTTATTGTAAGTCTAAGTTTGAATTTATTATTTCAGCTCGAGAAATGCTGAATGTGTTTTCTCCATTTTGGCTTTATTATTCAGTTGTTTACACTTTTCATTATAGTACTTTAGTTTTTCTTCTCAAGCTGCCCCTTTGAAATTTTTTCTTCAGCTCTGTTTCTTCATCATTTTTGCCATTGGCGTCTTCAGCTACTATATGTTCAGGGGCAAGTTTCAGAGTCTCTTTGGACATCCACTTTGATGTTGTTTTAATGACTTTTTTTTTTCTAAAATGATTTATTGTGAATTATGTGATAGTATTCATGGGAGAACATTAGTTTTACATTCCTTCTATCGTATATCGTCTCATTGCCATGGTTACAATCCCCTCCATGCAATCCTTCCACCGTGCCCCCCAGGTCTTCAGCACACAGTCGCTCTCCCTCTCTGGGTCTAGATCCTGTTGTTTTAATGACTTTTTGCTTTCTTCAATTATGATGTTCTTGAGATCATCCTACAATTCTTCTGGTCTTTGATCTTAAGTGTCTAATGTGTGAAATCGGTTCCTTGGATGGTCTCTAAATTCAGTTGGAGTTTACTCAAGGTCATATTTTAGTTCCTTTGGACTTATTTTAATTTTCTTCAGCTTGAACATTAACTTATATATAGGCAGTTGGTTTTCTGTTCCACAGTTGACTCCTAGCCTTGTTTTGGCTGATGATTTTGAGCTTCTCCATTGTCTTTTCCCACAGATACGGTCAGTTTGGTTCTGGTGTGTTCCGTCTTGGAATGTCCATGTGTATAGTCACCGTTTACGTTGTTGAAAAATGATATTTGCAATGAGTTAGTCTTTGGTCTTGGCAAAATTCTATCATGTGATAGCTAACATCATTCCATTACCACGGCCATATTTACCAACTCTTTGTTTTGGACTTTCACATTCCAATCACCAGTAATTATCAGTACATCTTTGGTCAATTTAATGTTTGCACATAGGCTTTGTTTAATAAATGTTACATGTAAGATGACTTTGTAAGACAGTTGATACAAAAAGGTGCTTTAGTACTAATAGCTGATACTCATTTAACATCTGAATTCTGGTTCTGACACAATGACACACATTGTGTCAACTCAGTAGCAGCTGGTTGCTAGTGTGATCTGCCATGCTGAGTACTGAGTGCTCGACCACAGGTACCTGTTAGTCATCCAATGAGTTAAGGACACTAGTAATATTCCTCCCATTTTACTGTTTAGGAATATGAGGTTGGAGATACTGTTATTTTGATCAAGCTCAATTCACAGTAGTAAGGAGTGGAGCCAGAACTTGAACGCAGTGTTTGATTCAAATTTTATTCAGCTTCACTCCTTTTACCATGGTGACTTTGTGAAGCATGCAATCCGCAGCAAACTTCCCATTCACAAGAGAAAAATGAATCACAAAGAAGTCAGATGTTTACCAAAGGACAGTCTGCCCAACCTAGGAAAAGATTTTGGTTTTTCAAGAATTATTGCACTGTGCCTGTGGTTCTTTCTATTTCACAGGGATGGAATATACTATCAATACTTCCTTCATGAAGCTAATGGATCATTTCTCCCCTGATTTGTTGTTAGGATTTTTAGGAACTAGAGAAGTTTTTTCAAATGCATAATTTGTTCATGTTTCCTGATATTAAAAGTGTCTCCAGATGTTTCACTTCTGAAATTGTAGCATGGGGATCTCTGTGGTCCCATCCCCCGGAGAAAGTGGAGAAAACTGCATTAAGAATCGTCCATCTAAAATATCTACAAATAGTGACTAATTTTATGTTTCCACTTGGCTAGGCTGTGGTTCCCAGTTGTTTGACCAAACATTAGTCTAGTTGTTCCATAATATAATCTAATATAAATTATAGTGTAATTACTTTCCATAGTGCAAAATAACTTCATGTAAATTAATCAGTTAAAAAGGGAGCTTGCCTAGGTTGTGTTATGCCTCCAGAATATAAGTTGATATTTTAGCAGTACACTTCTGTCACCTTGGAACTGGAGTCTCCAGCTTGTCACCTGACCTATAAATATTGTACTTGCCAGTTGCCTACAATCATGTGAACAGTAGGGTTCTCTAGGTTGTTCCCTGATCTACAAATTTCAGACTTGCCAGCTTCCCACAATCCTGTGAATTAATTCTTGAAGTAGTGTGAATCTCTCTCTATATATCATATGTGCACATATGGGGGGCGGGGGCTTCACAAGTTCATGGAAAAATTCTGTTATCTTTTTGAAGCCCCCTTGTGTATATGTACACATACATATGAGTGTACATATAGGTATGTGTGAAAAGGGAGTGCAGTGGCCCTGTAGGATAAGTACTCAGCTGTGATCCACAGGTTTAGCAATTCATAGTCACCAGCTGCTCTACAAGAGAAATAAGACTTTCTGTTCCCACAAAGATTAATAGCTTCTAGACACCCTATATGGGGCTGCTATGATTTGGAACCAACTCAACAGCACTTAAAAATAACATGTGTATGCAAGACTCTTCAAAAAGTCCATGGAAAAATTCCATTATCTTTTTTTTTTTTTAACTTTGTTGCCTTTATTTTTTAATTTTCAAAAAATTAAAAATTCTTTTTTATTTTTTTGGATGAGTGATAGTTTACACGTTTACATGGGAGAACATCAGTTTTGCACTAATCCGATCGTGTTTTGTTTTATTGCAATGATTTCAGTCCCCTCCATGCATCATCATTAAACAGTATTTGCTTCTATTCCCTCTAGTTATTTTTTGTTTGCTTTTTTGATGTACACAAAAAATTCAGGCCTACATAATCATTTAAACAACCAAAGGGCACATTCTGCAAGCCAGCCTCCTGGCTGCCAGCACACAGACTTTCTCTTTCCATGAATCTAGAGTCCTCAGCTGCTCTATCTCTCCATGTCATCCACTCTCTGGTTCACTGCTTCTCTGGTTAGGGACCTACTTTCTGCTATGCTCTTCTCTCTTGATGGTCTTAGGGTCCTCTGTTTCTGGAACGTAAGATTAATTACTTCTCCCTTTATGTTATGAAACTTCTGCCTTTACAGTTGCATCAATTAGTCCTGATAACAGTTACTCACTATTGAATCAAAAGAATCCTATCCCCATTACCTTTCACCAGACCGATCTAGACAAAATGAACACTACTCAGTGGGGAGTCTACCTCCACCACCCTCCCCCCCCCCACACACTCTGAAACAAAACTCCCTCTTGAAAACTTGTAAACCAGCCATTTAGTGCCTTTATAGTCCCTGCCACCCACCCATTGTTTAAGTTGACCTACAACAACAACAACAACATCAACACTGTATACCTAGGGGCTAGGCTGGCTCTTTGAGAAGACTCCTTCCCTCTCATTTGGTATTTTGAGCTACTACATCCAAAAGTATAGGTCAAGTTCATCAAATTGTGGCAATTTGCACTTCCTTTATCAAATTTCTTTATCTTCCTCTAATCGAGCTCTCATCATCCAGCCATTGAAGCTATATCAAATGAGTTCTGTCTGCAAGATTGGGCATTATTGTGTCTCCCCCCATTGCATATCAGCTGGATATGTCACTCTCAGCTCTAGCATTCCGTGGCTAGGTCAGTGTCCATGGGCTCAGCATTTACCAAGTCTCCCTAAACTTCAGAACAACCAGCCCTATCTCTTCTCTCTCCCATTTCAAGGTCAACAAGAGTCTATGGAAAATTCCATTACATTTTAATTTCACTTTTTCCATGAACTTTTTGTATATAGTATGCATATAAGAAGTCTTGGTGTGATGCTGTGTAGGGTAAAATCTAGACTGCTAAATCACAAGGGTGGCGTTCAAACCTAACACTCGCTCCTTGGAAGCTCTATACAGGGTTGCTGTGAATCAGAACTAACTTGATAGCACGTTAAATGCTTGTGTATGTATGTGTGTGTATATATATGAATACACAAAAAGGGTTAGTCAGAAAGCATTTCTTATAAGGGTCCAGTTTTTACATGTATAGGTTTATCCCATACAAAACATGTTTAAGTATGTCTCTGTGATAGTCTCTCAGTAGGATGCCTTCAAAAAAAAATAGTGGCTTTCAAGAAGATATGCTGGGTCAGTTAATTTCAAGGCAGAGAGGTCCCTTCCGAAGGTTAATGGTAACTGTGCTGTGCAATTCCCAGTGGTTGCTCGACAGCACCTAACAACAACACTCTTGATGTATGTTCTTAAATGACACAAGACAATCACTGGGACTTACTATGAAGAAAAGGAGCTCTGGTAGCGTAATGGTTACGAATTGGGCTGCAAACCGCAAGATCAGCAGTTCGAAACTACCAGCTGCTCCACAGGATAAAGATGAGACTATCTGCTCCCATAAAGATTTATAGCCTCAGAAACCCTATACAGGGTCTCTGTGGGTCGGAACCGACTCGATGGCACTTAACAACAACAACATTATGAAAAAGGTTTCAGAAGATCAAAAACTGCATTGGTAAGAAAAAGGCCAGGGAAGTTATGTGGAGGAATTTTTTCCATCATAACAATATACCTGCTCATTCTTTGAGGGCAGCAAGAGCTGTCCTATGAAAATTTCATTGGGAAAAGTTCCCCATCTACCTACAGCCTGGATCTTGCCATTTCAGACTTCTTTTTATTTCCCAAACTCGGAGAACAAAAGGAACACAACTTGTGTCCTTTGAGGATGCCAAACATGCCATTGTGATGTCATGTAAATCAAACAGCCCCAGATTCTTCAGGGAAGGGTTAGATAGATGGAAACTCTGCCTTCAGAAGTGTATATATGTAGAATCGAGGCTATGTTGAGAAATAACAGCTTCACATTTTGATATTTTTGTTTAAAACTGTTCTGATTTTTGTAGCAATACCTTTTGACTACCCTTGTGTATGTGTGTGTGTGTAAATATACAAA
Organism: Chrysochloris asiatica; assembly: GCF_000296735.1. NCBI lineage: Eukaryota > Metazoa > Chordata > Mammalia > Afrosoricida > Chrysochloridae > Chrysochloris > Chrysochloris asiatica. The sequence goes on from NW_006408583.1 coordinate 5,623,642, forward strand.
CATTGTATTTTTCACAGGTAGGGCACCTGCACATGTAAAACATTTATGTAAGAAAGTCAGGGCATAGCATGCCAGGCACATACACATTGCATGTTTTGTGACAATTCCAGGAGTGAATTTCAGTCTCATTTATACTCAGTTAATAGCTTGAGTCATTCAGTAGTTTGAAAATATTAGTTTTGATCACACATGTATAATAAAGGTAGAAGCCCTGGCCAAGAAGTCATGAATTGGGTTTGGTGTAGTATTCAAGTAATTGGAAGACATGCAACTGTAAATGTGTGTGTGTTTCTGATAATTAAAGTTGATATCTGTATCTTGGTCATTTTTGAGTCTGTACATGGTCATGCCATAGCAATCCAGTTTCCAATGTCATTCTTTAAAGAAATAGAAAAACTAATCACTAACTTCATTTAGAAAGAAAAGGGACCCCAGATAAGCAAAGCATTACTGAAAAAGAAGACTAAAGGAGGAGGCCTCTCACTTCCTGATCTCAAAATCTCTACAACCCCAGTAGTCAAAACAGCCTGGTACTGGTACAACAAAAGACACATAGATCCAATGAAGGAATTGAGAACCCAGAAGTAAATCCATCCACTTATGCGCAGTAGTCCTTTGACAGAAGGCCAAAGTCCATTAAATGGGGAAGAGATAGTCGCTCCAAATAATGGTGCTGGCAAAACTGGAAATCCATTTGCAGAAGAATGAAATAAGACCTATATCTAACATATGCAAAAGCATAATGTGGATTAAGCACCTAATTGTAAAACCTAGAACTATAAAGATCACTTAAAAAAAAAAGGGGGGGCAAATTTAAGGGTTCTGTGATGCATGACATAAACACAATATTAAACATAACTGAAAACACAAACACTAGAACACAAAATAGATGTGACAGGAACCTCTTAAAAATCAGATACTTACGTGCATCAAAAGATTTTACCAAAAGAGTAAAACGAGAAGCCACAGACTAGGAAAAAATTGGCAATGAGGCCATAATCAGATAAGGGGCTACTCTCTTAAAATGTATACAACAGTTCAATACCTAAACAAGAAGATGCCAAATAATCCAGTTAAATAGTGGGCAAAGGACATGAACAGACACTTCTCCAAAGAAGACATTCAGATGACTAATAAACATGTAAAGGAAGGCTTAAAATCATTAGCCATTTGTTGTTGCTGCTGTTATGTGCTGTCTAATTGGTTCCAACCATATAGCAACCCTGTATAGGGTTTCCCAAGAGCGACTGGTGATTTTGAACTGCTGGTCTTTCAGTTCAAACAACCTTGTGGTCCAGTTCTTATCCTACTGTGTTACATGAGTTAACTTGGGTGACAGGACAGGGAAGGCAAAATACAACAAGAGGAAAGTTGGCAAAAGAAAGATGAAGATAGGAGAAAACAGGTAGGAGTGCAAGAGTTGGAGTAGAGTTAAATTTTTAAAATAATGGTGCATGGAGGGGATTGCAATCATTGAAATGAAATGATCTATATGATGTGTTCAATTTAGAACGGTGAAGTGTAAACCTTCACGCAATTCACAGTAAAAAGTTTTTAAAATGTATATTTCTATTTAAGTTGACAAACAATATCTTTGTCACTTTTGAGTCATCACTTAGAACCTGGAGTCTACTGAAGCCTCTCTATAAATCATGTGCTGTCAATGGGAAAGGTCAACAAAGCAAAATCTGTACCAGCCAAGTGGCATCAAGTGACTATAACTGGGATCTTTTTTTGTAGGGGTGGGTGGTAGGAGTAAGGACCTTCGGTTTAGGACTATGGCTAGGTGTTAGGTTAGGACTTCATTGAGTGTTAAGGTTATGGGTAGGACTTGGATTGGTGTTAGAGGTATGGGTTGGATTAGGGCTAGGCATAAGACTTGGTCTAGTTTTAGGGTTACAGTTTGGTTTTGCTTTATTTACTTATTTTTCTTGAAATTTACTTGATTTCCTCTTCATTTGGAAGTTCTGTAACTGTTATTCTCTCTTTTTATTTATTATTTAAATTTTATTGAGTTGCAACTGGTTCCTTATGTTCAGTTTAGTATGTTTTATTTTGAACTCATGGTGTGGCACTATAGGACTAGCACTGGACTGAGAACCACAAGGTTGGCAGTTAAAGCTCACTAAATATGCATATGAATGCTGGACAGTGAATAAGGAAGACTATAGAAGAATTGTTACAGAGTTCCAACACCAACTCATGAGTCCTCTTGACCCGGTATTCCGTGTTGTTGTTGACCGAGCTACTCACTACACATTTACCTGATCCACCATCTTCAAGGAAGGCCTGGTAGTATAGTGGTTAAGACA
>NW_006408583.1:5627018-5628736 GCF_000296735.1 Chrysochloris asiatica
TCCGACTCGATGGCACCTGACAACAACAACAACAACATAGAAGAATTGATGCTTTTGAGTTATGGTGTTGGAGGAGAATATTGAAAGTGCCATGGGATGCCAAAAGAACCAATAGATCCATTTTGGAAGAAGTGTAGCCAGAGTGCTCCTTGGAGGTCAAGATGGCCAAACTTCATCTTATACTTTGGACATATTGTCAGGAGGGACCAGTCGCTGCAGAAGGATATCATGTTTGGTATGGTGGAGGGTCAGAGAAAAAGAGGAAGACTCCCAACGAGATGGATTGGCCAAGTGGCAGCATCGATGGATTCAAGCATGGCAACAGTAGTGAGGTTGGCCCAGGATCGGGCAGTGTTTCATTCTGCTTTGCATAGGGTCGCTATGGGTCGGTACCAACTCGATGGCACCTAACAACAACAACAACTGCTCTTCAGAAACCCTATTTAGGGTTGCTATGAGTCGAAACCGCTGAGAAGGTACTTAACAATAGCAGTGTTTTACTGGGTGATACTGTCATGTACGTTAGTCTGAAGTTGCTGATTACTGGCTCTCTCTGGCCAAAGAACTCCCTTTGGTAGTTTCTGTAAGGCTGATCTAGTTTTTACAAAATTTAAAAATTTCTGTTTATCTGAAAGTGTCCTGAATTTGCTGTTATAATTTGATGGACGATTTTGCTGGGTATATGATTCTCAGTTGGCACTTGTATTCTTTCAGAGTTTTGTATATGTCAACCCCTTTGTTTTCATGCCTGTGTGGTTTCCGCTGAGAAATCAGAGCTTAGTCTGATTAGACCAAGTTCTCCTTCACAGGTAACTTTTTGTTTTTCCTGAGCTGTTCTCAGGATTCTTTCCTTGTCTTTGGCTTTAAAAAGTTTGATTATGCCTTGATTTCCTTTTGGGGTCTGTCTTGTTTGGAGTTCGTTCAACTTGAATGGATATTTTCTAGTCTTTCATGATGTTAACTTGGACAATTTTCTCAATTTTTTGTTTTGTTTCTTCCTGTTCTGGAATTCCAGTCACATGTTACTTACTCCTCTTGTTATTTTCCCACATAAATCTTCGGCTTTCTTTGGATTTTTAAAATATTTTCTTCTGATTGTTTCTCTAGCAGATGAATATTGAGAAAATTTTCTTCAAGCTTAGTAACTTGAGCTTACATCGATGTAATTCTTCTTCTTTGCCCTTTCAATGTGTTATCTATTTCTAAAGCCTTAGCACTAATTTTCTGGTTTTATAATTGCTGTTTTTGTGTGCTTTCTAGTTTTTTATTTATTTTGTCAGTTTGTATCCTGAATTTTTCTGAAGTTTTGTCTGTGTTTTCCAGCTGCAGTTTCATCTGCAATTTTTCAGTCATTCTCTAAATCTGTTGAGAGTAGCTAAAATATCGTAGTTTTAAATTCCTTATCAACAGTAATTCTGATCCCGTATCTGTATTATATTTTCTGACTCTGTATTTTGGTCACTTGTTTTAAGCACTCACTCACTTTTGTTTCTTCATGTAAGCTGAAATTATCTGTCTTCTCCAAGATGTAGCAGTATCCTTGTGTATATATATATATATATATATTTAAATGTTTTATTGAAAATTATATGATAGTTTACATGGGAGAACTTTAGTTTTACATTCATTCCATCGTATATCATCTCACTGCCATGGTTCCAATCCCCTCCATGCATCATTAACCACCCAAAGGGTATATCCCAGAAACCTGTCCCCCT
>NW_006408583.1:5635146-5667376 GCF_000296735.1 Chrysochloris asiatica
TTATGGTTCATTTGTCTCAGATATTTTATCTTTTTTCTGGACATGTGCCGATATGGTCATCTGCTTTTGCTTCTTGGACATGTTTAATGTTTATCTGTGGCCCTAGTAATTAATTATGTGTTTTGGTAATTTTTTATGTTTTCTGATTACCTCCAGGAAGGTGTGATCAGGATGTAGTCTTCCCTTTTCATTCTCCTTATTGCTTAACTCAGAGTAACTTTTTTGGGGGACCTCAGTTGGGCCTGGGCCTCGGCGGTGGGTGGGTTGAGCCTAGGGCGGGCGGTTTGGACCTCTGGGGGCCTGGGCATCAGTGACTGGGCTGCAGGAGGGTTTGGCCTTGGGCGGGTCGTTTGGGCCTTGGCAGGAGGTTTGGCCCTCCGGGGCCTGAGTATCAGCAGCTGGGCATCCGATGACTTGGGCCTCAGCGGGCGGGTTGGGTGGATTGGGCCTTGGGGGGGCCTCTGCCTCGGGGACTGGGCTGATGAGGGCGGGTTGGATCTCAGAGGCACTGGGCCTTGGTGACCAGGCTACGCAGTGGATTGGGCCTCAGCGACCTGGCTACGCGGTGGTCACTGGTAGGCGATTTTGGCCTTCGTTGGGCCTGGGCCTTTGTGACCAGTCTGTGGGCGGGTTGGGCCTCAGGGCAGGCCTTGGCCTCAGTGGGAGTGTCTGGTCCTCGGGAGGGCCTTGGCCTCAGTGGGCGGGTCAGTGCTTTGGGTGTTCCTGAGCCTCAGCGGCTTGGCAGAGGGCTAGTCTAGGCCAGGGCAGAAGAGGGCTGGGGTTCATGGCTGTAGGGAGGTATTGTCCGTATCTGATGACGTAAAAAATGCCTCTCTCAGTCTCTCTGTACCGAGGATACCCCGAATTTCCTGATATCCACGCTGATATCCCTCTCTATTTGTTTGGCTTTGTTAGTTTATGCTTCCTTTTCTCTGGAAATGCAGCCTTCTAAGTGGGGTTGCTCTAGCCCTGCATTCCAAGGTCTACATGGGGCAGAGGCACACACCGGCACGGGCGTGGAAGCGGGAGCCGCGTGCAGGCAGGCAAAAGCTTAAAATGCATGTAATTCCTCAGCAATTTGATCTTTTAAAAAAACGAGTTCAGGATGTTGAAATATAAGATCTTATGTTTGTTCAACGGCTGTCCATTTTCTAGACAGAGGTTTCCTATGTGCAATTCTGTCCCTTTTCCCCGGAGTCCTACCTGAGCTGCCTGGTCCAGGAAGCGCCGCCCTCTGAAGCCTTGTATTTGTTTTTAATTGATAATTCTATATTGGTGTGTTCCCAGGCACTTACCACCTGTCTCCTGGTGGATAATACAGAGACTGGCAGAGTCTTCTTCGCAGTTCTATGCTGTTTTTGGAGCTTAGTTTTGGGGGATGCAGTTCACATGTTTCCATATGTGGAAATGGCAAACCTGAGTGCTCGACCACAGGTAAAGCAGAGACTGTGCCAGGAGGGGGTGCCACTGACCACTGAGTTGTCAAGGGTGGGGACTAGCCACATCCCTGCTTACTAGGAGGGCTCAAGAACAAGAGAAAAGTGCACCCTCCTTGCCGACAGCCCCCAGCTGTGTTCTGTGCCTGTAGGTCACTGTGTCAACAGCCACTTGAAAAAGCTCAAGATGGACGTGCTTCTCTTTGCTGCTCCCTGTTCCGTTTCCTCCTCTAGTCAGCACACAGTCTGCCTCTCTGTCCTACCCTCTAAAGCTCAGGGTTCCAAGGTCACCATCTGTCCCTGTTTTACTTGGTTTCCCATGTCTTTGTTCCTATTTCTGCTCAGTGCATCTGTCTATTCTGCCATCTTGCTCCCTGTTGTCTATCAGTAGGAATCTTGGTAGAATCTGCATTGTCCTAATTACCACAATTATCTTTCAACTCTGCATATTAACTGGAGGAGTAAACAAAGCAAAACTGATACACAGATGCTTTTTAGCCTATAGTTGGAATCAGTCTTCTTGTTTTGTTTCTGTTGTTGTTTGGTGCCATCAAGTTGGCACCTACTCATAGCGACCCTGTGTACAACAGAACAAAACCTTGCCTGGTCCAGCATCTACCTCACAAGTGTTGCTAAGCCTGAGTTCATTGCTGTCGGCACTGTTCTAATCCATCTTATTGGGGATCATCCTTTTTTTCTCAACCCTTTACTTTACCAAACATGATAACTTTCTCCAGAGACTGGTCCTTCCTGACAGTATGTACAAAGTATGAGAGATGATGCTTGGTCATCCTGACTTCCAGGGAGCATGTTGGCTGCACTTCTTCCAATACAGATTGGTTCTTTTGGCAGTGCATGGTGCTTTTAATATTCTTCTTCAATATTGTAACTCAAATGCATCAATTCTTCTACTGTCTACCTTATTCACTGTCCAACTTTCATATGCATATGAGGTTATTGAAAATACCATGGTTTGGGTCAGGCTCACCTTAGTCCTCAAACTGACATCTTTGCTCTTGAACATTTTAAAGAGGTCTTGTGCAGCAGATTTGTCTAATGTGATACATTATTTGATTTCTTGACTGCTGTTTCCATAAGTGCTGATGGTTGATCTGAGCAAAATGAAGTCTGCAACAACTTCAATCATTCTCCATTGATAAGAATGTTTTTTATTGGTCCACTCGTAGGGATTTCTGTTTTCTTTGCATTGAGATGCAATCCATACCGAAGGCTATAGTCTTTAATCTTCATCAGTAAGTATTTTAAGTCGGCTTCAATTCCAGCAAGCAAGGTTGTATCATCTGCATATCGCAGGTTGTTAATGAATCCTCCTCCAATCATGATGCCACGTTTTTCCTCATAGAACCCAGCTTCTCAGATTATTTGCTCAGCATACAGGTTGAAAAAATAAAGTGAAAGAATACAGCCCTGTCACACACCTTCCTTAATTTTAAACCATTCAGTGTTCTCATGTTCTGTTCAAACAACTGCATCTTGGTACATGTACAGATTCCTCATGGGCACAATTAAGTGTTCTGGAATACTCATACTTCACAATGTTGTCCGTAGGTTGTCATGATCCACACAATCGAAAGCCTTTGCATAGTCAATAAAGCACAGGTAAACATGTTTCTGGTATTCTGTGCTTTCAGCCAAGATCCATCCGACATCAGCAGTGATATCCCTCATTCCACGTCCTCTTCTGAATCCAGCTTGAACTTCTCGAATTTCTCTACAATGTATGGTTGCAATCTTTTTATGTTAGTTTGATTCTGACTCAATAGTGACCCTAATCATAGCAGAATGAAACACTTCCCTGTTCTGCTTCATCCTCACAATTGTTGTTATATTTGAGCCCATTGCTGCTGTCACTGTGTTAAACCATCTTATTGGGGGTCTTCCTCTTTTTTGTTGACCTTTCCCTTTATGAAGCATGATGTCTCAAACTATTTGCTAGCATACAGGTTGAATAGTATGGTGAATGAATACAACCCTGGCACACACCTTTCTGATTTTAAACCATTCAGAATACCTTTGTTCTGTTTAAATGATTGCCTCTTGGTCTATTAGGCCCTCTTAGAAGCACAGTTAAGTGTTCTGAGGGGAATAGGCTTCACTAAAATAATCCATTCAGTCACTTAGAAGATAAACAAGAAAATAACAGCAAGAAGCCTGGTGTGGGGGTGAGGGAGCAAATAGTTGCAGTGATATATTATTGAAATGTTTTTCTCTCAGTAAAAATTATGAGACACACAATGAAATATGAAATTATGGTGTATATACTGGAAAAAAAGGAGCTCTGGTAGCGTAGTGGTTACGGATCATGCTGCAAACCGTAAGGTCAGCGGTTCGAAACTACCAGCCGCTCCGCGGGAGAAAGATGAGGCTTTCTACTTGCGTAAAGATTTACACCCTCGGAAACCCTATACAGGGTTGCTATGGGTCGGAACCGACTCGATGGCACTTAACAACAACAACAACAATACTGGAAAAAAATGCAGGCAACAGATATTGTCTGTGACAACCTGTTGAATTTAACAAACAGACATCAAAGTAGCCACTGTGAGCATGTTCAAAGAGCTCAAGGAAACCATGATTAAAGAAGTATAGAGAATATGATGACAGTATATCAGACCGAGACTACCAATAAAGAGATGTAAATTATTTTTGAAATAAAAGGAGCAAATGCATATTTTGATGCCGAACAGTATAATAACTGATAAATTATTCACTAGAGTGACTCAAATAGTAGATTTGAACTGGACAGAACAATTAGTGGACTTGAAGGTAGCTCTCTAGAGGTTATGTAATTCCAATAACAGCAAAAAGAACGAAGAAAAAAATCAACAGAGGTTTAGAGCAGTGGGGGAACAGCTTTAGATACTCCAACATACATGGAATGGGAAAGAAGCAGAGCAAAAATGTGAAGAAATAATGGCTGAAATTTCCTGAATTTATTGATAAACATTCATCTATATGTCCAGAAAGGTGAATGAACTCCAAGCAGAATAAACAGAGAGAACCACAGACAGATATATAGTGAAAATGCTGAAAGCAAAAGAGAAGGAGAAAATCTTGAGAGCACTAAGGGTTACCAATGACATGGACACCTGAATCCTCATCTAAAACAATGGAGATCAGAAAGTTATGGGGTAATACATTCAAAGTATTGAAAGAGGACAAAAACCCAACCCAACCCAAATCCTTAACCAAGAATCCTATATCCAGCAAAACTCGCTTTCAGAACTCAAGGTGAAATACATTTCCGGATAAAAACTGAGAGTATTTGTTGCTATGAAACCTGTATTTTTCAAAAACACTAACAGAAGTTGTCACACTGAAAGCAAGTGCTGACAGTAAGTTACATCCAAATCACAACACAACAAAACAAAAGCACTTGTAAAGGGAATGATGTAATTATAAAAGTTTAAATGCTTAGTACTTCTTTCTTCTCTTAACTGATTTGAAAAGCAGTTGTATAAAACTATGTATATAATGTTTTGTTGCCCCTCTCATGCTGTAGGATAAGCATTTGACTTCTAACTGCAACGTTGGTGGTTCATACCATCAGTCACTCTTTGGAAACCCAATATAGAGTTGCTGAATCAGAACTGACTTGATGACACTTAATAACAATAACATAAAGTAGAAGTATAATTCATCTGCCACAGAGGAGGTGGGTGGGAGCAAATCTTCAATGGAAATGACTCCAGATGGTAATTCAAATCCATAAGAACAAATAGAAGCAGAAAAGATAAATAAGGCTTATATAATAAAAGCCATAAATATATACATGTTTTCCTTCTTTCATCTACTTTTTTTTCATTTCCAAAATAGTTACATCCCCCCCCCCATTTCGTTCAAGTTTTTATTGTGAATTAAGTGATAGTTTACATGGGAGAACATTGATTTTACACTAATTGTTTCCTTGCAATGATTACCTTTCATCTACTTTTAAGAAGGTATATTAAGTAATAATTACAACAACATATCATTGGTTTGCATCATTTATAGATACAATGTGTATAATAAATAATAACCACTAATGAGTCCTGGTGTGGCGCTGTGGGTTAATAAACTGTACACAAGGTTAGGTCGGTGGTTCAAGCTCACCAGTGCTTCTCGGAAACCATATTCAGGTTTGCTATGAGTCGGAACTTACTGGACAGCACTTAAAAATAACAACAAGGAAATAGCTGAAAACAAAGTGGAAAGTTATAGGATAAATGAAAAGGTTTCATTAGAAAATATTAATGTGAATAAAAAACAACAACAGTCAAGTGGAAATGGATGAACAGAAAGCAAGAGATGTGTGGAAACTCGAAAATAAAATGGCAAGTAGAAGTCCAACTGTATCAGTAACCTTAAATGTGAATGATTCAGATACATTAAATGTGAGTGAATCAGACAGTCTAATGAAATGCAGGGATTATTAGACTGGATTTAAAAACAAAACAAGATCTAAGTACATGCTGTCTACTGGATATACAATTTTGATTCAAAGGTACGAATAGGTTGAATGTAAAAAGATGGAGAAAAGATGTATCATGCATTCACAAGCATAAGAAAGCTAGAGTGGCTATGCTAATATTAGACAAAATAATACTTAAAACCAAAAACCACTAGAGATAAAGAGTTGGTATGTGTGCTCTGTGAGGGATGGAAAATGGGGGAAGTCATCTGAGGGATTTTTTATATAGAATTAAACTGATAACATTTATAAAAACCTCTAGAGGATCTTCACAATTTATTCCTCAAAATAAAATGTAGGTGAACCTGAGATATTGGTAATGGATACTTTAAAATACTAATTGTGCCATTTATTAAATAGGATTACACGATACAAATATTTTGAAAATTCCCGCACATGTTTATTAGAAAGCACTAAGAGAAGAAATTCATTAAATATAAAAGGAACTGTGAAGACTTTGCTAGCATCTTTTCCTTTAACACTGCGTAGTCACGATTAAGTAACCGCAACAGTAGAAGTTGGAGAATAGCGCAGCATATGCTCAGATACCTATTATTTTTTTTAACATAAAGACATACTTAAATGTGTCTTATTTAAAAGTGAGTTCCAGCCACCATACTTACACCCTAAATACTTAGACATGCACACCTAAGAATAAAGATGTTAGCACACAAGGCAAAGTGAGTAATTTGTCCCTAAGGCACCTAACAACAAATTATATGCCATGCGCCTGTGTAAAGAATGGAGTCCTGGTGTGGCACTATAGGATAAGTATTGGACTTCTAACCAGAAGGTCAAAAGGTTCAAACCCACCAGTTGCTCCGCAGAAACCCTTTGAGTCTCTTTGAGTTGGAGCTGACTGGAAGTTGTTAATAATCAAATGTAAAGAATGCCCACATGTGTATTATGCGCTGTTTGCGAAACGTTATCTACAGGCCTGTGGAAATATCTCCAATTGTCCCTAAATCTCTTTTATGGTTCTTGTTTTCCAAATCAAGATCTCATCAACTTCCATGCAAGTGTGTAATCTAGAGTAGTCTCTATCCCTTTTAACTTTGTGTGACAATAGGACAACACTGCAACTTTATGTTGAAGAATTTCAAATGTTCAGAAAAGTTGAGAGTATAGTGCAGTAAGTGCCTAGATTCAACAAATGATGTTTTGCTTCATGTACTTTGTTTCTACTCTTATGCCACTCTTCCAACCGTTTGAAAGTAAGTTGCACCCATCCTGACATCTTCACAGAAACAGTAGAATGTATCTCATAGGGAACAGTTGTTGTTAAGTGCCGCTGAGTCAGCCACCCTGTGCAGGGTTTCTGAGACTTTTTGAATCATTGCAAGAACAGAAAGGAGGTTCAAACTGTGGACCTTGTGGTTCACAGTCTAGCTCTTACTGTATGAAGCCATAGTTCTCCCATAAGAGCATAGTCTACAGAACAGCGAAACCATGATCATATCTAAGATTTAACATTGTTTTTAATTGTCTTATAAAATAAGTATCCTTGAGTCTAGAATAGTTCCTCCAAGTCTACCTTTTTTTGTTGTTGTTGTTGTTGTTCATCTTTACTGTGACAGCTTTTAAGAGGCCAGACCAGTTATTTTATAGACTGTCCTGCCTGGATCTCCTAGAGCCACAAGCTGCACCTGATTTATATTATATTAAGTATTTTTAACAATAAAGTTCTACGGATATTTCTTGTTGTACTTCAGGAGATATCTAATATTGATTGTGGCAGCATTAGTGATACACAAGTGGTGAAAGTCATTGTAAAGATACACGTTTCTCCTTGTAATTACTAAGTGGCCAGTGAGTCATGTTTCTGCAGCCAGCTACCATGGATCCTTTATTGATGATCCTGAATGGGCTGTCTTAGTGGGCTGCCACACTGGTAGTGTCCTAGTGCAGAATCACTTATATTTAGTTGGATAGCTACAGGATGGCTTATATTTTTTTCTTTCCAATTTTGCCCATTGATATATGGTCTGTGTCACAGTCTGTATCATGGCAAATGTCTTCTGAGTCTGATTTTATGATTTATTCATTGAAATTATGTGTCAGTGTAAAATTCTCCTCCATGTAATCTAATATGTAAATCTGATTTGGAGGAATTGGGAGGTGAGCAGATGGAGCCTTGAGAAATAATTCCAGAAAAATGTCGATGACCATTAGAGTTTATAATATTGAAGTTTCTTCTTTTTTTTTTTTAAAATGTAAATATAAATAAAAACATTTGCCTTTAATCATGCTTGCATATTCAATGAATTGACATAAATACCATTTATCATGTTGCTCAATCATCACATTATTCATTTCTAAGTTTTTCTGTCACCCATAACAGAATCTGTATCCCTAAAGCAATGAGTCGGTCTTTCACCACCCCAGCCCTGGTAACCACTAATAAACTTTAGTTTCACTAAACTGGCTATTATAGATAGCTTGTATATTTGCTTATTTTATACCTTATGAATTTGCTCTTTTGTGACTGACATTTCATTCAGTATAACGTTTTCAGGGTTCATCCATATTACGGCATATGTCATAAGTTCATTTCTTTTAATGGCTGTGTAAGGAATCCTGGTGGCTCTATGACTAAGCACTTGGCTGCTACGTGAAAGATTGGTGGTTTGAACCCACCCAAAGGCTCTTAGGAAGAAAAACCTGGCAGTATACTTCATAAAGATTTGTTGCTGCTGTTAAATGCCATTGAGTTGGTTTCGACCCATAGCAGTTATGACTCAGGGCTTTGTTGAAAATAATAGAGAAATTGTCTGGCAGTTGATGTTGCTGTTGTTAAGTGTTGTCAAGTCAGTTCCAACTCATAGCCAACTCTATGTACGCTTTCCAAGGAGCAGCTGATGAGCTTGAACCACTGACCTTGTAGTTCATTCTGACTTTGTAGACCAGCGCATTAACCCACAGTGCCACACCAGGACTCCTCCATAAAGGTTATAGCCTAGAACACCCTATGGGGAGTTCTACTCTGTCTCCTGGCGTCATTATGTGTCAAAATCAGCTCAAGGGTGCTTAACAACAGTGTTCCATTAGGAGTTCCTAGGTCTTGCAAACAAGCACTCAGCTACTAGATTATTGATTGGGGGTTTGAACCCTTCCAGAAGAACCTGAGAAGCCAGGCTATCAGGACGGTTTCTAGAAACCCCCTGAAGATATTAAAGTCTGAAGCTGATGTTATGACAACAAACAGCAGCAGCATCCCATATGTGCAGCCACATTTTGTTAATTTGCTGCTCAGAACATAAGAATTTATGTTCTTTCTACCTTTTAGCTATTGTGACCATGTTGTAGTGAGCATTGGTATACAGCCGTGCTCCTGTTTTTCCACCTAAGAACGGAATTTCTAAGGCATATGGTAAATGTGAGACTTCTGGTGTGGTGCTGTAGGATCAGCATTGGATTTTGAACCATAAGGTTAGCAGTTCAAACCCACCAGCTGCTCCTTGGAAACCTCAATGCAGGGTCACTATGAGTCAGAACTGGCTCCAGGGCACTTAACAACAACAACATCGTAATTGTATGTTTAACTTTTTGAGGACACCTCCAAGTGAAGCCTTTGTTTCTTGATTTTAAATATGCATTTGGCTTCTAGGGGATCCTGGTGTGGCACTGTAGAATAAGCGATGGACTACTAACTGCAAGATTGGAGGTTCAAACCCACCCTACTCTCCTCGGAATCTGAGGATCAGTATGAGTCAAAACTGACTGGATGGCACTTCACAACAAATGACTTCTGAAGACTCACATTGTCTCAGAGGAAATTATTTTGTTTCTGTCAGTTTTGCTACAGTTCAGGAAATTGATGTGAACTTTTATCAAGTTCCAGGCGTGGCCACCACAGATAGCATCCTAGCTTAACAACTTTGGAAGCAAGTGGAGGAATGTTGCTATATGGCCTTTCCTCCCCCCTCTTTCATTGCTTCTTTAATTTTATCACCAGGGATGGGTGTGAAAGCAACTTTTTTTGATATTTTGTTGCTCTTAGGGAGTGACTGAAAATCACCATTGTAGTTTTATAGCTGATTTTTGAGCTTCGACTGATGAAGAATACTGTCTGCTAACTGTCTGGCTGAAGTGAGCTTAGATTCTGGAAGGTGTCTTGGTTAGCCCTGAGTGTAAAGTAGTGTTTTGCTCATTTATTTTTGCTCTTTATTAAGGAGTTTTTCAGACTTTTTGAAGTAATGGGTACTTCAGACTAAAAATATACAATGAGGTTTTAAAAAAAAGTTTGTGGAAATGCAAAGAAAAGATAATGAATTTTTTCTGTGAAGATTTTGAAGCTCGTTTTATGTATGAGTTGTTATTGTTGTGAAGTGCCATCAAGTTGGTTTCAAGGGGCAGCTGATGAGCTTGAACTGCCCACCTTGCTGTTCAAACTGACCTTGCAGTCTAGTGCATTAACCTCCAGTGCCACACCAGGACTCCATTTACACAAATATATATATTCGATTATACCATTTATAACTTGTACCTAATAACCAAATATAAGGTGAGGATTGAGGAAAGGGGTGGGAAAAGTGGGTCAGAAAGAACCAAATGGTTAAAATGCTGAGCTGAGCGCTGTAATGTTGGTGGTTTGAACCCATTACCAGCCATTCAGAGGGAGAAATATGTATCAGTCTGCTTCCATAAAGATTTATGGCCTTGTAAGCCTATGGAGTAATTTAGCTATGAAGTAGAAGTGACTTCACAGCAATAGGCAAGTGTAGGTAAGGATGGGTTATGAGGTTTGAAATCCAGTTTTTCACCTTCCATACTGTTACATAGGTCGTTGTTGTTGTTAAGTGCCGTCAAGTCGGTTCCGACCCATAGCGACCCTGTACAGGGTTTCCGAGGGTGTAAATCCTTACGGGAGTAGAAAGCCTCATCTTTCTCCCGCGGAGCGGCTGGTAGTTTCGAACTGCTGACCTTAAGGTTCGCAGCCGGATTCGTAACCACTACGCTACCAGAGCTCCTTGGGCTAGAGCAAATGTTCACTCAGGAACTTGACTTGTTTTTCTTCAGTTGTAGGTCTTAAATGATTTCACTTGAGAATGAAAGTATGTTACTAGAGATTGGTCTCACAATATCTATTCATTCTACTGAGTTGTTGTTGGTAAATTCCATTGAGTAAATTCCGTCTCATAGCTACCCTGTGTAGGGTTTCTGGGGATCAGCTGGTGGGTTTGAATCGCTGACCTTGAGATTAGCAGTCCAGTGTTTATCCAACAGCATCTCTTAAATACACTCTTCCTTTCTTTATTTTGAAACTCATTTTCCTCCTTAAAAATCATCTTTCACATAGTTGCTACAAGTACACACACATTCACACACAAAATTTTGATACACATCTAGTTATTCATGTCTCTTCTTAAAGTCCTTATTTTTAAAAAAAGCATTTTCTCCCCTTGTGAAAAAATTTCACATGCAGGATATTTTCCAAGGGATAAATCCACACTCTTCCAACTGCTGACATGGGTGGCTTTCTAAATAGGCAGGTAACACCCTAGTGGTCTATCCTGCTGGCAGGCACCTTTGCACTGTGAAGAGCTACCTGGAAATCAGCCATGTAGCACTATGGTAGAAAAGTAACCCTGGTTGGTATACAAGAGAAATGAGAGGTACAGAGCACACCTTGGTCCTCAGTTATATGTGTGTGTGTGTGCGCATCTCCCAGTGTACCGTAAAGCCACATTATGGTTACAGTGAGGAGTCCTGGTGGCACAGTGGGCTAAGCATTGGGCTGCTTGCTGAGGGGCGGCAATTTGAATGCATCAGCAGTTCCTTGGGATAAGATATGGCTGTTCCCATAAGATTGACAGCCTTGGAAACCCTATTGGGACAGTTTCTCTCTGTCCTTATAAAGTCACTGTGAGTCAGAAGTGGCTCAGTGGCAATTAATTCATGGTTAAAATGAGGCTTTTTCTTTGTCTTTCACAATTTAAGTAGTTAATGCAGTGGGGGGTGGGATTCCTGGATTTGAATTCTGGCATTACTGTGTGCTAACTACCATGCAGTGAAGAAATTTCCCTAATCTCCATGAGCCTGAGCTTTCTTAGATGTAAAATAAGGTTAGCCGGATTCACCTCCCCATTCACTCACAGAATAGTGTTCCTAGGGTTGAGTAAAAAAGATTCTGCATGTGAGTTTGTTGTAAAGAATAAAATGTTGACTTATCAGTGGTTTAAAAAATACATTGCTATCTGCGATTACCAAAAAGAATTAAGTTTTGACTAAATGGTCTGATTTACAGTTGATTATAGCTTAATATTTTAGCCATATGTCTTAGTTCTGTAGTGTTGATCTAAGTAACAGAAACACTGCAAGAGGAGGGCATTAACAACCAGAAGTTTATTCTCTCACAATTTAGGATGCTTGAAGTCCAAATTCAGGTTGTTTGCTCTTGGGGAAGGCTTTCTCTTTGTTGTCTCTGGGGAAAGTCCTAGTTTCATTTGGGCATGTATAAGCCCAACATTCCTTGGAGATCCCTGTATGTCCTGGCATCAGTCTTCCCCTGAATGTGGGAGCTTCACAGGGCAGGGACTCCCAGTCCAAAGGATGCACATCACTCTTGGCTCTCTGTCTTCGTGGTAGTAGATCCCTCCAAACTCTGTTCATTTCTCTCTCCTTTTATTAGTGAGTCAAAAGATATAAACTAATCCTGTAGATTGCTTGTGGCCTCTTTAACATCATGTCATCGTTGTTAAATGCCATTGAGTCTGTTCTGACTCACAGTGACCCTGGAAACAGTTTCCTAGGAGCAGCTGGTGGGTTTGAACTGCCAACCTGTGGTTTGCAGTCCAGTGCTGATCTACAGCATCACACAGCATAGAAATGAGTATTTACAACACATAGGATAATCACATCGGATCACATCGTGGGGGGATTGCATCATGTTAGGTCTCATCATGGAGGTGATAACTAACTGCATTCTAACTGCTAAACCAGCCAAGTTGACACAAAACTTTAACTTTCACACCATGGAAGACATTTTTAATCCATTTAAAAAAATCTTATTTGTGTTTTTTAAAAGTTCCATTTGTCGCTTGAGAAATCACTTGCCTATCTGTTGGAAATAATACAGTGATTAATATATCAACTTTCAATTAAAAATTTAATGGAAATTACTATCTTGACATTTTAAACTAAAGAATTGTGTTATTTATTTTTGATGGATATATTATAAAAAATTGTTTGGCCATATCGAAACTTTGAAAAAAAATTCATTCATATTTACTACTCAGAAGAAAAGAACCATGCTTTTGCTTTAAGACAGATGGGAGGGTTCATTTCAAACTTAAAAAAAAAAAAAACCTAAAATAAAGGATATAGAAGAAAAAAAAGAGTATTACACCAGGAATAGGTCATGGTAGTTTCTTCTATTTTGCTCCTTTTTGTCTACTCACCCCCACCCTGAGATCCATTTTCCTCCTATCTTCACTAGCAAATAGTTGTCCCACTGCCTCTCTTCCTTAGGAAGAAAGAAAAGCTTAAAAAGGCTTTCAGGGGCTTTAAATTTGAGTTTGATTTGTGACCTGTCATAGTTTGAATAATTAGCTTCTATAGTATTTCGCTTGTCTCAGCTACTCAGCTGAGTGCCCAACTTCTGCCTCTTCTCTTTCTTGGCAGGTTAGTTTTGCTTATTTTTAAAGGAGTTAAGCCAGACCCCTCCCCATCACTGCCACCCTTCAAATGGCTTTCCGGGAATTATATAGGAATTCAGTAATACCACATTTGGGAGTCAGTCAAACACCTCAGTTCTCAGTGTGTTTTTCTGACCATGGCTTGGCCTTGATTTCTTGATAATGGTAGTACTTATCCATATTATTCTTTACAAAAGGATTTGTGATTTAAAAATCAGCACCCAATGAAAACCAGATAATGAGCTATCAGCCCAGTAAGGGTGAAGATGTCCATTGAGGATTCTCTCATTGATGATTCCCTTCACCCCCTCTGTAATAATAAATCTGTCCATTTAATATTTATCAATCTTGCGTGCATTAGAAAAACCTCATACATTAGTTCTGGATGGAGTCCAATTTCCTGCATTTCTAACCTCTAACTCAGATGATCTGCTACAGAGAGCCACCAAACAACACTTCAGGAACCAACTTTTAGGATAATAAAGAGCGTTTTGGATTCATCCTTGTTCACAAAGGAAAAAAAACATGCATTTAAGGTAATTAGTAGTTGGATTATCAGATACTGGACTTGGTTCTGTAGTTTTTAAAAAAGTAAGACAAAGTAAGAGAAGAAAACAGTTAGGACTGGGCAGCATTTCTGTTGCCTGCAATATTAAAATCTTGAGGTATTGCAATGAGGTGTATTCAGAATTTGAGTACATACAATTGTTCATAATAACAAATGGGTGCTACTTTGCAATGCACATTAAAATACTATTGTTGTGTTATTATGTCAAAGATGTTTTATTGTGTTTGGAAGTGGTTCTTTAATGTTTTATATGCATAGAAAGGTACACTGTGCACTATATCCTAAGACAAATATTTGACTAACTGATGTTAGATATGAACCTACCTAAGTGTTCTGACATGTATAAATTCAGTTTAAAGACAGACTTATAAATGACCTCATTTATAATCCATGGCTGCCTGTACATAAGGCTGCTATGAGTCAGAGCCAATTTGAGGCAACTATTAACATCTGCTAGACTGCAAAGCCTTTTGAACTGCAAGGTCAGGTCGGTGGTTCAAGTTCACCAGCTACTCCTTGGAAACTCTATATAGGGTCACTATGGGTTAGAACTGACTCCATGGCACTTAAAAATAACAACATTAATAACCGCTAAGGATGGGATCCTTCTTCAGGATCTCCGATTAACTGTTTAAAGGCCTAACAGATTGAGCACTTCAGTCAGCAGTTCTTGTTTCCTATCCTTTGCTTCAGACCTTGCCTTTTAGTTATGTTCAGAACAGGAGCCGCCACCACCTCAAGACTTAAGGTGAATTGCCTTGTCGTCTTTAGGTTTTTTTTTTTTTTTTAAATCCAAGTGAATTTCTAGTGTGAATTAGAGAAGACGTAGGTAGGCTACCCTTTTAATCCTTCAAGTAGCCTCTTGCAACTCCTGATTTAACGCAAGATAAAAATGTTTTCTAATTAGCAGATCAAAGCACTCGTGCAACTGCTGTTTACATTGTCAGTGTGTAAATGACATTTCTAAAGGAATAAAAGGAATTTGTTTAACACCCCTTTAATTTTGTTTATGTAATGCTTTTGCTTAAAAACCTCCCTCCTCCCACTTCACATTGATAATGCTAAGGTAAACATTAACTTACCCCTCTCAATTTACTATCAAAGAACTTGAGAAACAGCACTGGCCAGAATGTTGAGGTGTACTGTATTTAAGTCTGAGACTGAGTTCATCCATTATCCAAAATAAAGCATGGTCTTGGAAGGTTTGTTCATCAATTCTACACTATAAATGACTCCATTTATAACTTGAATTTAAAGAAGCACTAAAAGAAGTATGTCTCTCTCTCCATGATAATCTTGATGGAATTTGACCATATATTTCTGTGTGGATGAATAAACGTAATACAGCTTAGTTTGAATTGTTTGTTTGTAATATAACTACTATTTAAAAACAAAATCTGTTGGCAAAAACTTTTTTTTGTTCTGGTAGTTAGATTACTACGTGCCCTGGAGTCACTTTCAACTCATAGTGATGCCATGTGACCCAGTAAAAGTGCTCCATAGAATTTGGTGGACTGTAGGGAACTCTGGTAGCATAGTGGCAGTGGTCGGGCGTAGTCCTAGGGTAGGATAAGCATTCAACCATAAGGTCAGTTTGAACCACAAAATCGGTGGTTCATACTCACCAGCCGCTCCTTGGAAACCCACCTTGTACAGAGTTGCTGTGAGTCAGAACAACAAAACAGATGTTCACAGGGAAGGAAGGAGCAAAGATGTAGGTAGCATTTGTATTCATAAGCATCACCAAGGCTATTTTGTGTATTTATGTGAGACTGTGGGAGTTAAGCCTGAGCTCCTGGGTCTTGCTAAGGTGATAAGTTAGGGCTTTCTTTATTCAGGCCTCACTAGCACAACCAGGATAGGACCACATTGCCCCTACTTACCTTACAGAAGTCTCATGAGATTCAATACATTGCACTTCCTGAAAACTACCTGAGCCCTACATTTAAGATCTGAATTAATTTATACTTGCCCCTCATGAGTCCTGGTGTGGTGCTGTTGATTAATGTGCTGGACTGCAAGGTCGCTTTGAACTGTGAAGTTGATGGTTCAGGCTCATGAGCTGCTCTTTAGAAACCTTATAAGGGTCACTATGGGTCACAACTGATTCGACAGCACTTAACAACAACAACAACAACCTGTCTCTTACCTATGCACTGATCTCTCTGTGCCTACTTCACATTTATGCTTTTCCTAGGTTCTGTCTCATATTTGCTACATGCCTCTGACTTAGCTTTGGACATTGTTAAGTGCCATTGAGTTGGCTCTGACCCATAGCGACCCTGCATAGAGTTTCCAAGGAGTGGCTGGTGATCTTGAACCATCGACCTTGCAGTTCAAACCAACTTTGCAGTCAAGTGCATTAATTCGCAGTGCCACACCAGGACATAGTAGTGAGTAAAAGGAGTCCTGGTTTGACCCTGTAGGATAAGCGTTTGGCTGCAGTGTAGGCAGTTCAAACCCACCACTTGCTTCTTGGAAACTCGATACTGGGTCGCTATGAGTCGGAACAGATTCAATGACATTTAATAACAAGTGAGTGAAAGTGTAGGTTTAGAGGAAAGATCTCTTGTGCTCTACCCGCAAGACCACATTTCCTCATACCTTTTATGCTGGGCTGTTTCATAGATGAGCTCTGTGTACTCAGAACCGACTACACCTAACAACAGCCATCATGGCTCTAGTGACTCTCAGCTGCTTTCCTATTGTCGTCTTTTCTTAAAAATAGAGATTTATTGATATTCATTCATAGGTCAGTACCATCTTGATAAAAATTATTTGGATATTTAGAAGTTTGCTTTGGAGAGATGCATGTTCAGTCTTAAAAGATTTCTAGTAAATGAATGGAATATTTATATGTTTCAAATATGGGAGAAGGGAGATAACATTCAAATATTAACCCTGTTGCTCTAACTGGGTTTATTAAATATGTTAGACATGTAGTTGTTGTTGTTAAGTGCCATCAAGTCAGTTCCGACCCATAGCGACCCTGTATATGGTTTCTGAGGGGCAGCCTGGTCAGCTTTATTACAAAGACAAGTATGTAGTTTGGGAAGGAGCAGGTAGAGTTATGTTTCTTGGGACAGTTGTGGGTCAAGACAATAGATACTGGGTTAGAAAGCTAATTTAGAATTAAACCACAGAGACTTTACATAGAATTGTTGTTCTTAAAAATGTATAGTAGTAATAGAAAACGCAGACAAGGGAATTAGACTTAGTTTTATGCAAATTGCCATTTTTTAATGGCGTCTCTGAATGCGGAGTGTCTCATAACTTTGTGGGAAGGGCTTAGTCTGTCTACATCAGCAACAATAGCTTTACCTGGGAGCTTGTTAGATATACGCATTCTTGGACCCAGAAACTCTGAGTGGCTCCTAGCAATCAACGTTTTTAAAACAAGTTTCTGATTATTCTCTAGGTGATTTTTGCTCTTGTAGTTCAGAACTCTGGAATAAAGTGACTCAGTCCATTAAAGATATTACCCAACCAGCTGCCTTAGATTTGACTCCTAGTTATCTTGTAGGACAGAGGAGAATTGATCCATAGGGTGTCCAAGACTCCACACGTTAAGCACTGAACTGAGGACCCCAATGTGTTGGTGGTTCTAGCCTACCAGCCACTCTGTGAGAGAAAGATGAAACTTTCTGCTCTTGCAAATATTTATAGCCTCAGAAGCTTAGGGTGAGTCAGAACCAACTCAGTGGCACTGAGCAACAACAACAAATCTTTATGGAAAGAGGCTGCCACACCCCATGGAGTGGCTAATGGGTTGGAATCACTGACCTTTTGGTTAGCAGATGAGTGCTTTAACCACCATGCCACCAAAGCTCCTTAAAGATACTAGCAGTCACTAGTTATTCCTATCTCAATATGTTCTCTTTCTCAAACACGAAAGGCAGCATGGGTTGGTCCCTGGGCAATTAAATCTGCCTCTCTGTGCCTCCATTTCTTATCTGTAAATTGGAAAAAGAAAGTTTGGGGTTTTGGTGAGGCGTAAATGAGATAGGTAATTCTTGTCATGTGCATGTTGCTGTTGCTAAGTGCCATTGAGTCGATTCTGACCCTTAGCGACCCTATTATAGGGTTTCCAAGGAGCAGCTGGTGAGCTTGAACCACCAACCTTGCAGTTCAAACAACTTTGCAGTCTGATGCATTAGGCCACAGGTACCACAAGTCATGTGCATAGAATAGTTCATTAATTAATTACTATTAAGACTGTTTTTATAGTGCAGTAATTCAAAACCTGTTGGAGGTAGCAGCTCGATTCTACTTTGTGTAAAGGAGACTTCAGAATGACCTGCACACAGTCTGGTTTGGTTTGCTCATCTTCAATTGTGTCAGGATCTTATCATTTGCTATTTAACATAAATAGCTTTTAGAGTCAGATAGCATTTAGTTTATTATTGTTATCCACTTAAAAAATAACTTCATTGCGTTTCCTTTAGTTTTCTTTTGTTTCCATTTTAGTAGTAGTATTTACAGTGGTTTTAAGAATCTTTTTCCTGTCCTAAAAGCTTTATTCTGACCTAAGTTTTCAAACCTGGTGGGAGAAGTGTAAGGACCAACAGGATAAGGAACTGAATAGTTTCCTTAGGTCATGTTAGGCAGTAGCTTTGCGATGCTTTGTTTTATTTGTTAAGTGGGTAATTTAAAACATTTTATTTCTGGATAGAGAAAACATCTTTGTTCAAGAAGAGATTTTCTACTTTTAATTTTCCTTCAAATAATAAAATGATAATTCAGATATTTTCTTTGTTTCTGAAACTAAGCAAATTAAAAAAAAAAAATCTAGAGGTTATAAGCTCACCTGTGTTCCTAGGGCTTAAAACATTTATTTCTTTACAATATAAAATAGCTCTATAAGAAAATACGCGTTTGTTTTCTATAAGATAATATGTATGTGTGGTTTTGTTTGTGTTACTGAATAGCTGTGAATTTCTATACTATAGACATGTCTTCTATTTCCAGTAAAGGGTAGTGTTTCACATGTAGTTTCTTAACTTTGTATGAAGTAGTCTTACAATTGTTGAGTTAGTTTACAAAGTCAATGTGTGACTCATCTTCAAGATAGGACATTTTTGAGTATACTTAAAGGTCACAGCCTAGTTAGTCCTTAACCCTGTCCTTTCTAAGTGGGAAGTGCCAGTCAAAAGGAGTTAAAAATATGGCATTTGTTAAGAGTGGTCCTACACTACGAGTAGTAGTTCTTCTTTAAAAAAAAAAAAAAAAAGTGTTGCTTTTTACCAGAAGAATTCACAGCATTGCTGGGAATTCCCAGAATCACCAGCTGATTTGCAACATAATCCTTTTCAAACAGTATATTCGTAGAAGATGGGCCTTTGACTTTTAATTTTGTGTAGATGTGTGATTTCTGTGTCACACTGAGAAAAAGAACAACAAACGGAAATATTCTCAACGGTTTGGAACCCTTTTTTCCCCTCATGTCATAATAAATGCACATACATTTAAATTTGCTGTGTACTTCTGACATTCCAAATTTTTACTTAAAAACAGTTTGAAGAAATCTGAAAAAGTTTTAAATTGGTTATAGGTGTAAGAAATAAGTTCCATGTGTTAGGTTCACATATAGCGAACATTAACAAATAATGGTGAAAAAGCAAAATACTGTCAGTGCTTTGTGACTCTCAAGTTAGTTGGGCTTTAATGGAAGATCATTAAGATTCTATGACTTGATTCTTTGGAATTCTGACTGTTGTCACTGTATAAACAAATTAAACAATCTCTGGCTGCTCACAATGTTTTTGTTCCTTGGACAGATATAATGAAATGCCCAGACATTTTTCATATTCTGTTATCAAAGCCAAGGCTTAGAATTTTAAGTGGGAAGTTGGCTCTGAAATAATCAAATGCCAAACAAAGCCCATCTGAAAGTCCAATAAAGTAAAATTATAGTATTGCAAAATAGAGAGTTACTGAACTAAATCCCCACAATTTGAGGACCTTTACTATAAAGATGTTATTGTGTTATAGGAGGGGAGGGGAGGTCGTTTGGGCCAGCTGGGGGCATTACTTTGATCCACAAATGGGGAGTTGAGGGTTCATTTTCCCCTTGGGGTTAGCAAAGGCGGAAGAATGCTTGCTGGTACAGACCACAGAGCATTAAGTGGGGAAGAAGCCTTTAGGGAGCTTATGCTCTGCTTAGAGCACAGGGCCCCGAGCTAGGTGCTTTACATATAAATAGGTATTGTTAGCTGCTCTTAATAGGGACCCAAAGTGAGATTCAAAGTGGCTAAATGATGACAAGCCTAAGGTCATAGAAGCTGGGATTTGAAGTGAAGTAAGTCTAGTTTCTCCAAAGCTTTCTAGAACACGGGGTGTTCCAAATACAGAGGATATAATTGAGTTGCCCATAGTGTTTGTTTGCTGAAGTTTTATTATAGATTGTTTTCATTAGCTTACGCATTTTTCATGATATCAAACACAGTTTTAAAATGTTTTGGGAAAGCCCATGTGTAATTGTCCTTGCAGTTTTCTTCCTTTGAAAAGTCCTGGGAAATGTCAATGATGGTTTTTCGTTTGTGGGTTAATAATTGGGGAGCACAAACACTTGCTCTTCAAGCCTGGACGTCTGACTCTTTCAGACGGAATGAGTCTTTCTCAAGAAGTGATGTGTGAAGTGGCCTTTCTGGGACCGAAAACCAGTTTTTTTGTTTTCTTATAAGCGCACACCTCAAGTAAGCAGTTGTCTTCTTGAAGGCTCAATTTTTGTAAAACGAGAATGACAGTCATTTTGTTAGGATCTTTGTGATTAATAATACAGTGCTGAGCATGACACAGAAGCATTGGTGCTGCTGTTCATCTTATGGAAGGTTAAAAACCAAAAATGAAAGCAGTTGCCTTCAGTTGATTCTGACTCATGCTGACCCATAT
Source organism: Chrysochloris asiatica (assembly GCF_000296735.1). Classification (NCBI taxonomy): domain Eukaryota; kingdom Metazoa; phylum Chordata; class Mammalia; order Afrosoricida; family Chrysochloridae; genus Chrysochloris; species Chrysochloris asiatica. The sequence goes on from NW_006408583.1 coordinate 5,656,150, forward strand.
GTGCAGAGAACAGCGGTGCCATCTGGTTTTCAAGGTTCTGACTGTTGAGCACCTGATTGCCAGTTCTGTCTTCTGAAACACCTCTAGGTGGGTTTAAACCTCTAGCCTTTGGGTTAGTAGTTGAAGGCTTAACTATTTGGGACACCAGAGATCTTACTGAGGTTTATGGAATATGCTACCCTTTTAAAATTGGGAGGGTAAGCAGGAAGGGCTGAAAAATGTTATTCTTACATAAGGTCAGGTTGAAATTGGAGAGTCTGACTAGAGTTTTAATGGTGGTTATTTTTGAAGTAGATTTCATTTTTCTTATTTAGGAGTTGATGTTCCTAGATTTCTTTCAGACATATCCTGAAGACAAAGATGTGATTCTTAAGACGCCTGGTTGGAATCCTCATTCCTACCTCATTCTAGTTAAACTCTCTAAACTTCAGTGTGCTCACTTCTGAGTTTCTGAAATGGGGATAATAACTGTACTTCCTCAAAGGGTTGTTTATAGGATTAAAATGAGTATATATAGTTAAGTTTCTGGTTCATAGCAAGGGCTTAGGCAGCTTTAGCTAAAAAGGGAAAAGAAACCTTTTTAAACAGATGCTATTTCCCTTCAAGGAAAGAAATGTGTTCATTTTACTTTCTATTGGGATATTTTTGTCAAATTCTTTTCATTCTATACTTGTTATCTCCTCACAGGAAACTTTTATTTATGTGGAATTCTGGGTGTGTGTGCCTCAGGGCACAGTAGTTTTAAGTTTGGATCTTGCTACAGCTTGGTTTACTGTGACAGGAATGATTGCTAAAGGCAGCCAGAAAAGAGCACCAGAGTTGTTTTACTAGGCATCAGACCAAGAGTAAATATTTATTTTCTGAACACAAAAGTAATATGATTTTTAAAGAAAAGCTCATAGAAGAAAATAAAAGTATTCAGAATCCCTCCACCAAAAAGTTCTTAGTGATAACATTTTTCCTGGATGTACTTTTAGCTCTGGAGCACAATAGCTCTCTAGGATAAGCACTGGACTGCGAACTACAAGGTCCATGGTTTGAGCCTGCCATCTGCTCATGGAAGAAAGATGAAGCTTTGTGCTCCTGCACAGATTGACAGCCTCGGAAACTTTATACAGGCTTGCTGTGTTGACACTTAGCAACGAAAACAGCAACCTTCAGCTCCACTGTCCAATTCCAGCATATGCTTAAAAAAAATAACAACTTTTTTATGGTAGAAAAATTTAAATGCTCGGAATAAAGAGAATAGAGTATAATTGTTGTAAAGTTCTATTGAGTCTGTTCCTATTTATAGTGACCTTGTATAGGATTTTCAAGGAGCGACTGGTGAGTTTGAGCTGCTAGCCTTGTGGTTCAAACCAACCTTGTGAGAAAGTGCTTTATCCCACAATGCCACACCAGGACTCCAAAGTATAAGATAGTATAGTATTCATTACTTAGCCTCAACGGTTATTAATCCATCATTTAGATTTTCTTCCCCCCCCCCCTTCAACTTAATTTATTTTTGGGTAGATCCTATGCATTTTTATCATTAAATCCATAATATTTCTGACAGGTGCTTTAAAATGTTAATCATGACATTTTCTACTTGATATGCATTCACACACATATATACCCTTCTTACTTTTGGGTGTAAATATATATGTGTGTACTGTTGGTGTTGTTAAGTGCTGTTGAGTTGGTTCCGACCCATAACAACCCTGTATAGGGTTTCCGTTGCTGTTTCCACCGACCTTGCGGTTCAAACCAACCTTGAGGTTGAGTGCTTATCCTACATTGCCACACCAGGACTCTTACGTCTATATAGCCAAGTGTTTATTTATGGTCACTGTGTTTAATGCTTCTTGAGAGCTTCTATTAGTTGATTTAAAAATTGATGTACAGTTGTTGAATAGTCACAGAAACAGGGTACTAAGTTAACATTTTACTTGTCTTTGTGAATTAGGGGCTACGACAAGGGTGTGTGTGAGGGAGGCGAGTTCTTGAAACAGAACTTTCTTTTCTTTTCTCAACAGAATAAATGGCTGTTGGCTTTCAGGGCTAGAAGCCAAGTGTTGGTCTATGTAGCCATTTTTTACTTTGAAGACATTAAACCAGCTTGGTTAATGTTCAAGGCGATTTTTTCATTTCAAAATATGTGTCCCTGTTGAACACACACCTAGTGTCTTGGTTACTGGGCACATCCTTTAAATCAGTGTAATGATAATGTGGTCAAGGCTATTGTATCGACCAAGTTGTGGAACATTTCTTGGGCCAAATTAATTCATGAAATTATGCTTTCTGGAACTCTGGGAAGGGAAAAGGGAACTGGTAAAGATGAACTGAATCAATTTCAGTGCTCCAGTCTGAAGACTTGCTGAAGTCTTCATTTCAGTTCTATGAGTTAGACATAGACTAAGCTTCCTGTGCCATTATTATATGTGTGGGTCCATTTATTAGTTGGGGTGGGCAGTCAGTTGCTGACTTTGATGATTTGAGATTGTAACTAGCAACACTAATAACCGCTAGGCTGTTGTTGCTGGGTGATGTTCTTAATACCCCACTGATGTCTAGCCTATTCTGATTCTTAATAAAACAGAGTTGACTGATCCCTAGTGTTGGCAAGGGCTGTAGATCTTTACAAAATTAGGCTCCATCATCTTTCTCCTATGGAGTGAGACTGGTAGGTTCAAACCACCCACTTTGCAGTTAGCATCCCAGTACTTAACCCACTGTGCCACCAGGATTCCTTTCAAGAGATACCCTTATTTCTTAGCAGAGTAAATAGGTCAGCCCTTGAGAATAACTGTCTTCTAGACTCCTGAGTATATTACCCTCTTTGGTCAATCGGGGATATTTTTCATAAAAAGATGGATATGCTATTGTGCCTCAGTATCCCTCCATTAGCTAATCATTTGGTGTACCATCTGGAGCTGTTGATTCAGAATCTCTCTGTTCCATTCCCCCTTCCATTCTTTTGACATCTCAGGACACAGACATCTACTGCCACTTGCCTCTTGAGCCCCCTGCCCCCTTGGGGACTCTGTTGACATTTGCCCCCTTCTTGCTTTTACCCTTTGTTCTGATTGGTTAAGTATTCACTGAGCCCCTGTTTTTACCAGCAGCATGCCAGGCACTGAATACAGAGGTAAATAAGGTAGTCCTTGGCTCTCATGAGTGCACAGTGATAGATCTGTAACCAATAAAACTTGTGCATGGTTCAGTATAGAAACCGAGCTGGAAGGGCACATACCAAATTGCTATCAGGGATTGGTGACAGAAGAGAAGACTGCATTTTTACTGTACCTGCTTAAGTATTGTTTGAAGTTGTTACTAACACAGTAAAATGGAGAGGGTTCATTGTGATTTGTGCAAGAAGCATATAAAAAAGGAAGTGGGAAAGTGATTAATTCCATGGGTAATAGAAGCCAAGGACACTTTGTTTTTTTGCAAGCTCTGGATAGGATGGAAGGAGTAGGAGATGTAGGGAGAGGATGTCATGCAGAAGGGGTAGGACGTATGTTTGGTTTAGAGTTTTCAGTAGTGGCTAGTTTATACCAGATGGCTGCACACCATGCCTTTTCTCTACTGGGGAGTGGAGAAGTAGCATGCAATTGTGCTTTCTTTTGGGGCTTGGAATAGAGTGCTTGTTTGAAAGGTGCCATAATCGGTGGTTAAGTTGTCATTGATGTTAGGCAAGTTTTTAAGCTCATGGTGTAGCTGAGCTGTAGGGACAGTGATGGCTCAGTGGTAGAGCTCTTGCTTTTCATCCAGAAGACCTGGGTTTGATTCTCAGCTGGTGCACCTCATGAGCAGTGGCCACCTGTTCCTCAGTGGAGGCTTGTGGGTTTCACTAGAGCATCCAGACAGAGACAGACTAGGAAAAAGACTTAGTGATCCGACTTCAAAAATCAGCCAGCCAATAAAAGTCCTATGGACCACAATGGTTCGATCATAATTAGTTGTGGAGATGGTGCAGGACTGGGCAGTATTTTTTTTTTTTTTTTTTTTTTTTGTGCACAGGGCTTCAAAACAGTTCATTCCAATCCTGTCTGACTCCCTGAGGTAAATTTGCATTTCCACCCTAAACATAGTGATTCAGAATCTACATTTTAACAAGATCCTCAGACTCTTAACCTACTTAATAATCACCTGGAGATGTTACAAGCATTACCTGGGGATCTTGTTAATATGCAAATTCTGATTCAGTATGTCTAAGATAGAAATGAAAATTCCCAGCAGGAGGTGGAACTGGAATGAACACTTTGAAGCTCTGATTTTCTATGGGCTTGCCACGAGTTGGGGGTTAAGTTGATAGCCGTTAACACCAACAATATAGTTGAAACTTTTTTGCAATAAGAATATTACATTTCAGTTAGAATATTAAGTTGACGGCTGCCTAGCAGTGTGTATTATATTGTAAGGGTGGGGGTCTTTGTGGTTCTATATATGACTGTGGTTCTGTTAATCCATAGCTAGTGAAAAATTAGGTTACTGGGTCAACTGGGGTTTCTAGAAGTTTTCTTTCTAGCAACGAGTTGGTAAGTTAGATCTCAGTAAGTGTGGACAACCAAGGACTGAGCTGCTCTACAGCTTCCTGTGTTTTCCTCATTACGTCTGTCTCCTGAGCCCAAATTGGTCTGAGTGTTGCTCGGTGGTACTGAAACTTAATCATCTCAAGGTTTGACTAGCAACTCGTATTTACAGATGACTTTCCTAAAAGGAAATAGTGCTCAATGGGATATCCTTCCCCCTGCTACATTTTGTAAGAAAATGAAAAACCAAGGAAAACTACAGGATCAGAGAAACACCCAGAAGGCTTTCCTTAATTTATGTGGGATAAAGCACATGATTCTTTTATTCTGTTTATGTTAATGTTCTAGTAATTCCATTCTGGAAGATTCCAGGTTCCTTCATTTGTTATGTTTTAATTTAATAAGTAAGTGGTAGGAATGTAAGCTGAGTGTAGTGTAGAAAGCAGTCACATTAAGTGCTACCCATACTGTGTGGTATTTCTCTCTCTTCCTACAAAACATTTGCCTTTTGAAAGAATAGATGGCTCAAGGGATTAGTGTTGGGGAAGTGGAGACTTTCACATTGGTTCAGATCTGACCTTGGCCAATGATGCTTGAAAATCGGCACTGTTTAATAGGCATTAGGAGAGTCCACTTTTTGACCCAGTTCCAGTGGATAAATATCCATAGTTCTTTAGTGCCATAGTTGCGGAACTAATTGGGAGAATTAAATGATTTAAGAACTTTACTCTCCTTTTGCCCTCAGAAAATAGTTGGTTGTTGTTTAAATCAGAATCTTGGAGACAGCGTGAGTCATTTCTGAGGACCTGAGAGAAGGCAACTTTTCAGCTCTTAACGTACTGAGAGTGTGTGTGTGCTTTGTATCACTCTTAGTATGTGGGACCAGAACACAGGTTCTTTTTCCTTTCAGTTTGCAGTTGTTCCAAATTTGGAGCTGCTCATCTGCCTCTAACTCAACACACTGCCATTGATTGGAGGCCGGCTCATGGCAAACCTATAGCACGGAGTGGAACTGCTACTTGGGCTTTCCATCTTGATAGGAGCCTCATCTGTCTCCCAAGAAGAGGCTGGTGGGTTCAAACTGCTGACCTTGCAGTCGGCATTCCAATGCTTAACCCACTACACTGCCAGGGTCCTTTCATCTGACTCTGTTGTTTTTAAGTGTTGTTGAGTTCGTTACAACTCATAGCGACCCTGTATAGAGTTTCCCAGGAGTGACTGGTAGATTTGAACCACTGACCTTATGGTTATCAGTCTAGCACCACCCCAGGATGCTAGACATCCTTAAAACAATTCTAGAGTCATCCTTGTCCAAGATTCATTACCCTTTTTTCTATGATTAAATTAAGGAAGTAAGGAGAGCCTTAATTTCTGTCTCCTTTTCCGTTCCCTGACAGCATGTTAATGCCCAAAGCATTTTCTGACACCTTACTTTTGATTCCTACAATGGACTTTTGCACTGTGGCTCAAGTGAAGTAATCGTCTTGTACATTTTAAGCTCAGTAACTGCCAGTCATGATCACTCAGTATTTATAGAGCTTCCAGAGAAGGGTGTGCGCTCAGGGGTGATATATTACCCGCTAATTTGTTTGCTGAAAGATGGGCCCATATATTTAGAATGATGACAGATTAGAATATTTGGCTTAGTATATCAGTCAGTGTCTCATTTGTCAAAACACGAAATCTCCAGCATGCTATGGTGAAAATGCTCTCCTGTGGATGGATTTTATTTGCTAAATGAATTTCTGTCCTGTCTAAATTCATTCATTCACCCACTCACTTCATTCCTTCATTCAACGTTTGGTGGTTGTTATATCCTAACTTGGGTAATAAAAACGTTTGGCTGAACCTTTTTCTTCTTTTGTAGGTGCTCTTTATCCTTCATGCAACTCACATCCCTTTGTTCTGACTGTAGCAGCGGGACACCAACATCTTTACCACACAAAGAAGGTCAAGTGCAGAAATCTAGAGCTCTGACTCCCCTTTGTTCTCTGTCTGCAGCCAGAGGATGTAGACAAGGCCTTCACTGAAGGAGAAAGTGGAACGAAACAAAACAAAACAAAAACCAGTAGGCTCCTTAATCCTGCTGAGGAATTTAAGGTTGTGGGAGGGATTAAAAGCACCAGTCAGAAAGGAGAAAAACCGCAGTTCCTCTTGAGCAGGTAGAGGGGCTGCATACTTGGACATCCTGGTGGACCTTTGTTGGGCTATATTTCTATACACACACACACACACACACACACACACACGACTCCAGAAATGTGTTTATCCTGGTTTATCAGAATAAAGTATCACCCAAAAGGAAAGGAAAGGAAAAGGCGGTCTTCAAAAATAATCTGCCAAATATATGATGCTATCCCCACCTCTTGGCTTGGGGACAAGACAATTAGATAGTGAATGAATGAAAAGTATTCTCTATTGTAGTTTACCTCTATATAGCAACTGATCTTAAAAAAGAAAAGAATAAGGATGTTTAGAAATAACCAGATCAGATTCCAGGTAAACCCATTAATGCTGTTACTCGGTGACATGTTGCTGATTTTCCCAGGACTGTACTTGTAATCTATATGTTTTAAAGGTAGTTAAGTTTGGAAGTGCTCATAGCTTTAAGGGATAATGTTTCTTCCTTGAATACTACCTAGTTTGCTGCTTGGAAGCTTTTGTCAGTTTGTATGACAGCTCTGACAGGGTTTCTCTGTGCCCCTCCCCACCCCCCCAGCATGCCAGCCAGGCTCTGAGCTGTGATTTGGTGGGGGGTATTGCTGGAAATTGCTGAGGACAGAGGAAGTAGAATGAAGGCACAGGGAAAGATACGGTTTTGTGACCGAGTACTTTTGAAACCTCACAGCTCTAAGCCAGAGTGTCAGAGGAGACCCAGCTGCATTAGCTGTTCTGTCAGTTAAGTGAGGAAAATACCTTAAGTGTACCAGACCCACTGAAGCTCATCTTTTTTTTCTTTTAATATTTTCTTTACTATTTAGTTTGTTCTCTATGTTCCTTTTTTTTCTTGAAGGTGAACATTTTATTATAGTTTGGGATAAAGTTTCCCATTCAGCAATTTCTACACATTTTGTTTCCTGATTTAAATTAACAATCCCTTCAATGGAACAGCACTCTTCCCACTTCTCTCGGGGTCCCTGTTTTTATTCACCCCTTTTTTTTTCTACCTTCTCCTGCCTTCTCAGCTCTGGTTTGGGTCATATGCTGCTGCCCTTTTGGTCTTGCTTGGCTGATTGCTCTGAGGAGCACAGTCCTCAAGGCGGTGGTGGTCACTTTTCAAACCTGTCTGTTGACTGGGTGCAAGGTGATCTCTGGGAGTGGACTCACATCCAGGTTTGAAGGATGTCTTAATGGCTGTGCTATCTGGAGTTCTCTCAGTCTTTTATGAAATCATAAGTTTTTGAGTTTGGTTCTACATTTTCCTCTCATCTTATACAGGACCTTCTAATGTGTCCTTGATCAAAGTGATTAGTAGTGGTAGGTGAGTACCATTTTAGGTCTTCTGGTGTCAGGTTAGTAGAGACTGTGATTCATGTGGTCTGTAAGTCCTTTGGACTAATTGTTTCCTTGAGTCTTTGACTTTCTTCATTCTTCTTTGCTTTGGATGGGAAGAGACCAACAGTTGTATCTTAGAAGACCACTTGCAAGTTTTGAAGACCCCAGTCTCTAACTCACTAAAGTAGGTTGTAGAACATTGTCTTTGTGGTCTGTAGAATGCCAGCTGATGGAGATGACTTAGAGATGATGGAGTTAAGTCTGAAGTCCAGGGACTCAGATTCACGTAGGTGTTTGGGTATGGATAAAAAGTTTGCATAACTTTGTTCACTGTATGCACTACAAGATGCCTGGATTTATTTTCAGCACATACTAATATATAGAAACACCACAACTTGCCTGTCAGTTTGTTATATTGAGGTGGCTTGTGTGTTGATGTGATTCTGGAAGCTATACCATGGGTATTTTAAATACCAGTAGCGTCACCCACAGTGGACAGGTTTCACATGAGCTTCCAGAAGAAGACAGACTAGGAAGAAGGAGAGACAGACTACTTCTGAATATTTAGTCACTGAAATCCTTATGAATAGCAGGGGAGCACTGTTATCACCTAATTATTGAATGTTGAAACATGATGAGGAGCACCAGAATATTGTAGTGCTAGAAGATGAGCCCCTCAGGTTGGAAGGCACTCAAAATGCGACTGGAAAAGAGCTGTCTCCTCAAAATAGAGTTGACCATGATGACGTGAATGGAGTAAAGCCCTCAGGACCTTCATGTACTGTTGGGTCACAACACAAAATGAAGAGAAAAAGCTGTAAACATCCATTAATAATTGGAACATGGACTGTATGAAGTATGAATCTAGGAAAATTGGAAATTGTCAAAAATGAAATGGAATACATAAACATCAATATCCTAGGCATTCATGAACTGAAATGGACTGGTATTGACCTTTTTGAGTCTGATAATCGCAGGGGTTACTATGCTGGGAATGACAAAATGAAAAGAAATGGTGTCACATTCATCATCAAAAAGAACATATCAAGATTAGTCATGAAGTACAACACTGTCTGTGATAAGATAATATCCATACGCCTACAAGGAAAATCAGTTCATACCATGATTATTTAAGTTTATATACCAATCACTAAAGCCAGTGTTGATGAAATTGAAGAATTCTGCCAACTTCTTCAGTCTGAAATTGATCAAATAGGCATTTAAGATGTTTTGATAATTACTGGTGATTGGAATGCAAAGGTTGGAAACAAAGAAGGATTAATAGTTGGAAAATATGGCCTTGGAGATAGAAAGGATGCTGGCAATCACATGATAGAATTTTGTAAGACCAATGACTTCTTCACTGTGAATACTTTTTTTAAATAACATAAAAGACGATTATACACATGGATCTCACAAGATGAAATCCACAGCAATCAAATAGACTACATATGTGGAAAGAGACCATGGAAAAGTTCAATATCATCAGCCAAAACAAGGCCAGGGCAGACTGTGGAACAGACCATCCATCAATTGCTCATATGCAATTTTGGGCTGATGCTGAAGAAAATTAACATGAGTCTACAAGAGCCAAACTATGGCCTTGAATATATCCCAGTTGAATTTAGAGATTATCTGAAGAACAGATTTGATGCATTAGACACTAAAGACTGAAGACCAGAAGAGTTGTGGGATGACATCAAAAACATCATACAGGAAGAAGCGAAAGCATAAGTAGACAAGAAAAAAGGCAAAGACCAAAATGGATGTCAGAAGAGACTCTGAAACTTGCTCTCTTGCATAGAGATGCGAAGCCAGATGGAAGAATCGTGAGGCGGTACAACAGCTGAACAGAAAATTTCAAAGGGAAGCTCGAGAAGACAAAGTCAAATATTATAACGAAATGTACGAAGACATGGAGTAAGAAACCAAAAGGGAAGAACATACCCACTATTTCTCAAGCTGAAGGAACTGAAGAAAAAAATCTTACCTTGACTTGTGGTATTGAAGAATTCTATGGGCAAAATAATGAATGCTGCAGATAGCATCAAAAGAATATGGAAGGAATACATAGAGTCACTGTACCAAAAGGAAATGGTCGATGTTCAGTCATTTCAAGAGAGCATATGATCAAGAATCAGTGATCCTGAAGGAAGAAGTCCAAGGTGCATTAAAGTCATTGGCAAAGAACAAGGTACCAGGAATAGATGGAATACAATTAGAAATCTTTCAAGAAAAGTGAGGCAGCACGGGAGGCACTCACTCATGTATGCCAAGAAATTTGGAGGACAACCACGTGGCCAACTGCCTGGAAGAGATCCATTTTTTGCCCATTCCAAAGAGAGGTGACCCAACAATGCAGAAACAGTTGGACAATATCATTGATATACCATGTGAGCAAAGTTTTACTAAAGATAATATAAAAACAGTTGCACCATACATGGACAGAGAACTTCCAGAGTTTCAAGTCAATTTCAGAAGAGGACATAGGATGAGGGATATCATTGTTGATGTTTGGTGGATCTTGGCTGAAAGCAGAGAATACCAGAAAGATGTTTTTACCTGTGCTTTTTTGACTATGTAAAGTCTTTTTTTTTTTCTTAAATGTTTTATTGTGAATTACGTGATAGTTTACATGGGAGAACATTAGTTTTACATTCATTCTATCCTATATCATCTCATTGCCATGGTTACAATCCCCTTCATGCAATCCTTTCCCCGTGCCCCCCAAGTCTTCAGCACACCTTCGCTTTCCCTCTCTGGATCTAAAGTCTCCAGCTGCTCCATCGCTCCACGCCATCATCTCTGGCTCCATTTCAGGCATCACTGCTTCTTTGGGTAGGGTCCTGCTCTCTGCTCTTCTCCCTTAATGGTCCTAGGGACCTCCACTCCTAGACTGAAAAGTTAATAATCACGCCCCTCCTTGTTATAAAACGTCTACCTTTATATTTCCAATCCTCACAATCAGTCCTGATAATTATTCACTGTTGTATCACAAGAGACCGTTCTGCATTTCATTGCATCAGCCCTGCCTAGTCAGATTGAATACTACTCACTGGAGATTCCAGGCCCTCTGGATCTAGGTTCCCCCTTGAAAGCTTGTAAGCCAGTCACTTCTTGCCTTTGTAGCCCCCCTCCCCCCATTTTGGGTAGCCAATGTCCAAGTTGCCCATCCCTGTCTACTCTGTGTGTGGAGGGGGTAGGAATGATTCTTGCTG
>NW_006408583.1:5668292-5688046 GCF_000296735.1 Chrysochloris asiatica
AAGCATCTTAATATTATTCCCCCCTTTTTCACATTCCAACCATGGCTTGATCTCTGTGTCCCAGAACTCTGTTGTTCTCAAGTTGTGCATATATCATTATTTACCTCTGTCTCACTTAGCCCATTGAGACCTTGACTATGTAAAGTCCTTTGATTGTGTGGATCATTACAAATTCTGGACAACATTGTATAGTATGAGAATTCTGTAACAGTTAAATGTGCACACGAGGAACCTGTACATAGACCAAGAGGCAGTTGTTCTAAAAGAACAAGGGAACACTGAATGGTTTAAAATTAGGGAAGCATTTTATTCTTTCACTGTACTTATTCAATAATCTGAGAAGCTGGATTGTGTGAAGAAAATTGTGGTATCAGGATTGGAGAAGACTCACTAACAACTTGGAAAATGCAGATGATTCAACCTTGCTTTCTGAATGTGAAGAGGACTTGAAATACTTGCTGATGAAGGTGAAAGACCACAGCCTTTAGTGTGGGTTACACCTCAATGTAAAGAAACAGAAATCCTCACCACTGGACCAATAAACAACTCTCATATAAATGGAGAAGATATTGTGAAGACTTCATTTTGCTTAGATCAACCATCAACACTTCGTGGAAGCAGTAGTCAAGAAATCAAATGATGCATTGGGCATATCTGCTGTATAAGAACTCTTTAAAGTGTTGAAGAACAAAGATACCAATTTTTTGAGGACTAAGGTGTGCTTGACACAGTCCATGGTATTTTCAGTAACCTCATACGCATGCAAAAGTTGGACAGTGAATAAGGTAGACTGTAGAAAAATTGTTGCATTTGAGTTATGGTATTGGAGAAGAATACTGAAAGTGCCATGGACTGCCAAAAGAACCAACAGATCTGTGTTGGCAGAAGTGCAGCCAGCATGCTCCCCGGAAGCCAGGATGGCTTTGGACCAATAACTGAAGAAGAATATCATGTTTGATAAAGTGGATGGTCAGAGAAAAAGAGAAGACCCCCAATGAGATGTATTGGCACTGTGGCATAGGTGATGAGCTCAGGTGTAACAATGGTTGTGAGGTTGGCCCAGGACCCGGTAATGTTTTGTCCTGTTGTACATAGGATCTTTATGAGTCATTACCGACTTGATGGCACCTAACAACAACAGCAGCAGCAAGAAATGTAGAAATATCCTCTGCCAAACCTATGTATGCTTGTGAATATGTCCTCTTAGACCTTTTAAACTTACATAGCTACTTATGTGTTCACTTGTCTTTTAATTTTCTCCAACACAATAATTCAAATGCATCAATTCTTCTTCGGTCTTCCTTTTTCATTATGCAACTTTCACATGCATATGAAGCTATTGGAAACACCATGACTTGTGTCAGGCACACTTTAGTCCTCAAACTGACATTTTTTTTTCCTTTGAACACTTTAAAGAGGTCTTGTGCACCAGATTTGCCCAATGCAATACGTCTTTTGATTTTTTTGAATGCTACTTCCATGAGTCTTGATAGTAGATCCATGCAAAATGAAGTCTTCAACAACGTCCAATCTTTTTTCCAATTATCATGATGTTATTTATTAGTCCAGTGGCCAGGATTGTTTTCATTACATTGAGCTGCAACCCATACCAAAGGCTGTGGTCTTTGATCTTCATCAGTAAGTATTTTAAGGCCTCTTCCCTTTCAGAAAGCAAGGTTGTATCATCATCTGCGTATCACAGGTTGTCAGTGAGTCTTCCTCCCATTCTGACACCATGTTCTTCATATAATCCAGCTACTCAGATTATTTGCTTAGTTTGCAGTTTGAATAAGTATAGTGAAGCGATACAACCTTGGTGCACATTGTTCCTGACTTTGAACTATTGTGACCCCTTGTTCTGTCCTGTTGTTGTTCTTGCTAAGTGCACTTGTGTTGGCCCCAACTCTTAGTGACCCTGTAAAGGGTTTCTGAGGAGCAGCTTGTGAGTATGAACCTACGACCTCTGCTTCAAACTGACCTTGCTGACCAGTGCATTATTCTGCTGTGCCACACCAGGTAAATGGATTTAGTTCTGGGTTCTTAATTCTGTTCCATTGATCTACGTGTCTGTTGTACCAGCCCCAGGCTGTTTTGACTAGTGTGGCTCTATGGTAGGTTTTGAGATCAAGAACTATGACATGGCTTCTTGCTTTGTTCTTCTTAAGTGATACTTTGCATATTTAGAGTCTCTTTCCTTTCCATATTACTATGTGGGTGCTTCACAAAGTTCATGAAAAAAATAGAATTGACTGGCTTACAAGTGTTCAAGAGGGATTATAGTTTTAGAGTGTGCGAGGGAAGGTAGAATCCTCACTGAATAGTTTCCTTCTTGTCTAGATGGGTCTGGTGAAAGGAGATGGGGATAGGATTCGATTGTATTAGTAGTGAGTAATTGTTATCATAAGGAGCTCTGGTAGCGTAGTGGTTACAAATCGGACTGCGAACCTTAAGGTCAGTGGTTCGAAACTACCAGTCGCTCCATGGGAGAAAGATGAGGCTTTCTACTCCCGTAAAGATTTACACCCTCGGAAACCCTGTACAGGGTCGCTGTGGGTCGGAACCGACTCAATGGCACTTAACAACAACAATTGTTATCATACCTAATTGTGATAGTCACAATTGTAAAGGTAGAAGTTGTGTAACAAAAAGGGGAGGGAGTAGTTAACCTTACATTCTAGGAACAGAGGACCTTAGGACCATCAAGAGAGAACATGAGTGGAACATGGGACCCTAACTAGAGAAGTAGCAACACCAGAGATGGAGGCAGAGGTGATGGCACAGAGAGAGCAAATGAGGACTCTAGACTCATGGAAGGAGAAAGGCTGTGTTCTGGCAGCCAGGAGGCTGGCTTCTAGAATGTGTCCTTTGGTTGTTTAAATGAGTATGTATCCCTGCAAGTTTTTGTGTTTTTTTTTTTGATACATAAAAAATGGGGGGCGGTTTTTTGATAAAAGAAAAATCTATGATGGTTTTGTGGAAGGGGAGAAAATGATACATGTAATAGAGGGTAGACACATGGTGACATGGGTGACAGGGCAGGCAATATACAACAGGAGAGAGGTTGGCAGATGAAACATGGGCGTGGCAGGAGACACAAGGAAGAAAGAATGCAGTGGTTAAAGTGAAGAGAGGTAAATACTATTATCTGTTGGTGCATGGTTGGAACTGCAACCAGGCAATGACACAAAGTATATGATGTATTGAATGTAAAACTGATGGTCTGCTCTGAAACCTTCACTGAATTTACAATATAAAGTTTTTTTTAAAATAAATAGAATTGAAAGATAGTGGAATTTTTTGAAACCTCAAAAAGTTGGTAATCAGTTTTTCCATTTCTTTCAAGAATATGATGGAATCTTGATTTGGATTACATCATATATATTGATTTCTTTCCTGGTTAGGTTTATTCCAAAGTATTTCATCTTTTTAGTCACTGTTGTAAAGGTATTGTTTTCCTGATTTCCTTTACAGACCTTTCCTTATATAGAGGACTCTGTCTGATTTTGTATCTTAAATTTGTACCCTTTGTCACTGTACTGAAACTTTCCATTTGCTACAGTAGCTTGCTTGTAGACTTTCTGGGGTTGTGTGATTATAGGATCATATCCTCTGCAAATAAGGGTAGTTTTATTTCTGTTTTCTGTTTTGGATGCATTTCATTAACTTTTCTTGTCTTATTTATTTCTCTGACTAGGACTTCCTGAACAATGTCAGATAAGAGTGTTGATAAAGGGCATCTTTGTCTGCATTCCTTCTTTAGGGGGAATACTGTCTGTCTCTGTTAAGAATAATGTTGACTGTTAATTTTGTGTATATTCTTGGGGAATTTTTCTTTTATTCCTATTTTGCTGAGAGTTTTTATCAGGAAAGTGTGTTGGATTTCAAATGCCTTTTCTTCATTGATAGTTAGGAACATGTGGTTCTTTCCCTTTGTTTTATTTATATTGGTGGATTATGTTGACTGTTTTTCTAATGTCCACTCATCCTTGAATACCTGATTTGAATCCCACTTGGTCATGATGCCTAACTTTTTTGATATTGTGGTGGATTCTGTAGGTTAGTATTTTGTTGTGAATTTTTACACCTATATTCATGAGGGTTGTTGTTGTTAAGTGCCTCTGAGTCAGTTCCGATTCATAGCAACACTGTGTAGGGTTTCCGAGCAGCAGCTGGTAGATTTGAACTACCAACCTCGTGGTTTGCAGCCCAGTGCTGATACTATAGTACCACACCAAGAGCCGTCATGAGGGTTGTTGATTTATTATTTTCTTGTCTTTGTTTTTAGTGGAGTCTTTGCCTGGATTGTTGTTTGTTTACTTATTTATTTATTTTATTCAGGCTTATGTTTGCTTCATAGAATGAATTTGGGAATATACTACCATTTTCTATGTTCTAGAATAGTTTGAGTAGAATTGATGTCAGCTCTTCTCTGTATATTTGTTAGAATTCTCCAGTAAAGCTGTCTGGGCTAAGGCTTTTGTTGTTGGTGTTGTTGATGGATGTCTTTTTAAGACTTTCTTGGTTTTTCACCTTACTATGAGTCAAAGTTTCTACCCCAGTCTTTGTTAATTTAGGAAAGTAGTGTATTTCTAGAAATTTGTCCATTTCTTCTCAATTTTCAAATTTGTTGGAGTACAATTCTTCATAGTGTTTTATTCTTGTTATTTCATTTGGTTTTGTTGTAACGTCACCCATTTTGTTTCTTATATGTGTTGAGTGTCTCCATTAATTTGGCCAGTGGTTTGTCGGTTTTGAGCCCATTCCTAAGAATAGTTATCTTCTCGTAAATGAAAATCATATTCATTCTCCCTTCCACCAAATACAGAGAAACACTCAAACCTGTCACTGTTGAGTCAGCGTCCAACTCCTAACAGCACCGTGTGTGTCAGGGTAGAGGTGCACCCTGAGGGTTTTCCATTAGTGTGATCTGAGTTAAGCCTTTCTTACACAGTGCTCTTGGGTGGGTTTGACTATCAACCTTTGATTAGTAGCTGAGTGCAAACTGTTGGCACCATCTAGGGACCTCTTTCTATCTACCCAAGCCCATTGCTGTGGGATTGATTTAGACTCATAGCCATTTTAATCACATTATACTCTGCAAAGTCGTTAGAATTGCAAGGTCGGTGGTTCAAGCTTACCAGCTGCTTCTTGGAAACTCTGTACAGGGTCGCTGTGGGTCAGAATTGACTCTACGGTCCTTAACAACAACAACAACAACAACCTTTAATATATACATAATTATACAAGGGTGAATAAAAAATTATCCACACTCCAGTTACAGTAACACTAATGTTGGTTGCATTGTCTTATCAGTACCTTCTGTTCAAGGTCACTGCTGTGTAGGTGTGAATGTGGACATCTGCAAACAAAATTTGGACAATACTTGAAGGAAGGTAAAAGTTTCTTAAAAGACACAAAAGTGTTACTGGTCATGAGACATGGATTCATCAGTATGCGCCTGAGAGAGTAGTAAGTGGAATAGTATGGAATGGAAGCATCCTCAATTTCCAATCAAGAAAAAGTTCAAAAATCAACCATCAACTGGGAAATTGATGCTTACAGTTTCCTGGTATTCTCCAGGGCTAGTATGGGAACACTATCAGGAGAAAAGGTTCAACAGCCAACAGTGCTCCTTACAGTGAGATCCTCACTGAAGAGCTGAACCTTAAAGTTCTGATTAAAAGCACAAGACTGCTCTCCCAGAGTGTTGTGATCTTGCATGAAAATGCACGACCATACACCTCTGCCCACACTGTTGACACTCTGCAAAAACGTCATTTTGAGGTGTTAAAGCATCGTCCCTAAAGTCCTGATTTTGCTCCATCTGACTTTCTCCTGTTTGGTCCCCTGAAAGCAGCCCTTTGGAGGATGAATATTCTCCTCTGAAGAAGTGAAGTCAGAGGTGCATTCCTGGCTTGCGGTTTAGACTTCAGACATTTTTTTAGTAAGGGAATACGAAGATTTGTTGATAGATAGATGGACAAAATGTATTGAAAATGTATTGAATGTATTGAAAAGCAAGCAGAATATGTAGAAAAATTATGTATTTATCTTTTTAAAAAGTTGATTAAATTCTACTTCTAGAGTGTGAATAATTTTAAACTCATGCTTGAGTGTATATACAGGAAATGATCTTTATTTTAAAAAATTTAAAAAATGTACACCTTTTTTCTTGTCGCTTTTCATTGGCGTTTTGTTAGACTAAAGAATTTATTTAACCACACTGACCTTGTAATTGTCTTTGCTAGTACTAAGAGCCCGTTTTAAGTTCTGTTATGTCATAGATTACATTTTGGATCTCTTTATTCACCATGTTAGAGATATAAGGAACTACCTTTGGGTTTGGAAAGTGTAAATTATTTTAAAACATTTTTGGGGAGACTTGTGCATCGTGATGGGGGCTAATGGTGGGAATAGAAGCATGTACAGAAAAATTTATCCACAGTTTAAATTCTTTAATTTTCTTGGTCACATCTTATCTTTGCTGTTCGTTCTGTGTTACCAATGACTAGACAATTACTCTCATTATAAAACTAGTTTTCTTCTGGAAGCTGCAGAGTCTTTAGTAATAGGACTCTTCATAACTCTACTACATTGTAAAAATTGACGTGCATAGTGTTTTATTTCCCAACAATAAAATGTACTGAAATGAAGTACAAAATATGACCTATAAAATATTCATGTTGTTGTTAAGTGCTGTCAAGTTGCTACTGACACAGGTGACCCTGTATAGAGTTTCTGACTAGTGGCTGCTGAGCTTGAACTGCTGACCTTGCAGTTCAAACTGACTTTGCAATCCAGCACATTAACCCACAGCGCCACACCAGGACTCCTAAAATATTCACAGGAGCAGAATAGTGAAATTCTTGTGTCTGAGTTTACTCTTAGGGTTCTCTCCATCTCCCTCTTCTTGTCCCTCATCTGTTTCCCAAACAAAGAAAAACCAAAACTGTAAATTATTCAAAAGGATCAGAGAGAGTTAATTATAGTGATATTCAGCAACCAGGACAATCCTAGCTGTTGGTCTGTACCAAAGCCTACAGAAGGTTCTTATTTCATAAGCAGAGATAATTTGTTTTTCTCTGTGTGCCATATGGTTTTGTTACTGCAGAGATCAAACAGATTTGTGGATGTAAACTTCAGTTCTGTACTTTTTTTAAACAATTGAGTTGAGTGGAGATTTTCATAATATGTTTGAATCACTGATGCCAAGCAGGTCTTTTGGAGTCAGGGACCCCTTGTCAGTTCTGTGAACAACTATATATGGTGGTTTTTATTTTCTTTGGACTTTAAAGACGGCTTTGGAAGGGAAACTTGGAACAGAAATTATCAACTGGAATGCAATGATTATTTGTTTTGTTTTGTTTTATTTTATTTTTTATAAAGAGTATGATTAAATCCAGGAATCATTAGCATAGAAGAATAATAGTTCTGAGACTGCCCAGGTGGTCTCTGAAAAAGGCAGGAGTTTGTTCTGAAGCGGAGAAGTTTTAGTTACACTGATTTTGAGATTAATTTTTCTAGGGATAGTCTTTAGAATTAAGAGTTTGAGTTTTTAATATCTGTTTTCTAAAGAGGAAAAAAATATGTGTGCAGTAATTTTACCCTTGTTATTAATGACTATATTTATGTGCTCTGTCCTGCCAGTCACAATGTGTATGCTTTGTAATATACTGCTCAGTTTGCCTAATGTAAATGCATATTCCTTGGTCCTCTTATTTTTCAAAGATAAAATGTAACAGTGTATTCAAGTGATCTAAACTGTGTTCATTCATAGACATAACATTTTAAAATCAAAATTAAATATTTTTGTTAATAATCAGGGAAGTAACAAGTATATATACACATATATATGTAACAACAGAATTCACAACTACATAAACCACAAAATGGCAGGCTCAAAGGGGAAAATAAGCAGTTCAGCAAACATTATTGAAGTTCTCAATACCCCACTGTGGTAGTTAGAATAATGCCCTCCAAAGTTGTCCATGCCCTAATCCCTAAGACCTGTGAATATGTTACTTTCTTTTAACGCTATTCACTTTTTATTTTTAATATTTCCCAAACAAAAAAATACATATTCATTTAGATGTTAAAAGGGTACATTCTGCCAGCCAGCCTCCTGCCCACAGCCACACAAACTTTCTCAGTCCTTGGGCCTTGAGCACCCAGCTGCTCTGTCTCTCCATACCACTGTCTCTATTGTTACTTCATATCTTGAGTGGATCTCACACTCCCCTCATGTTCGTCCTTCTTTCTGGTCCTGGAATTGGATTACTTCCCCTTTTCTAGTTACACATCTTTTGCAATTACAGTTGTGACAATCACAATTAATCTTGCTAAACAATTACTCACAACTGAATCATAAAATTCTATCACTGTCAGTCCCCAGTCCCTTAAATCAGATCCTTATGGAAGAGAAGAAAACTATTCAGTGGGGATTCTACCCCTCATTCTGAAACTAAGCACACTCATGAAAGCTTGTAAGCCAGCCACTTCATGACTTTATAACCCCCCATTATTTTGGATATCCAATATCTAAATTTCTGACATTGACAGAGAACTTCCAGAGCTTCAAGCTGGATTCAGAAGAGGATATGGAACGAGGCATAGCATTGCTGATGCCTGATGGATCTTGGCTGAAAGCAGAGATTACCAGAAAGATGTTTACCTGTGCCTTAATGACTATGCAAAGGCTTTTGATTGAGTGGACCATGACAAGCTATGGACAACATTGTGAATTATAAGTATTCCTGAACACTTACTTAATTGTGCTCATGAGGAATCTGTACCTGGACCAAGAGGCAGTTGTTCGAACAGAACATGGGAACACTGAATGGTTTAAAATTAAGAAAGGTGTGCAACAGGGTTGTATTCTTTCACCATACTTGTTCAACCTGTATGCTGAGCAAATAATCCAATCTGCGATATGCAGATGATACAACCTTGCTTGCTGAAAGTGAAGAGGATTTAAAACATTTACTGATGAAGATGGATTGTATCTCAATGTAAAGAAAACAAAAATCCTCACCACTGGACTAATAAACAACATTCATATCAACAGAGAAAAGATTGAAGTTGTCAAGGACTTCATTGTTGTTGGATCAACTATCAAAACTCATGGAAGCAGCAGTCAAGAGATCAAACCATGTATTCCATTAGGCAAATCTGCTGCACAAGACCTTTTCAAAGTGTTGAAGAGCAAAGATGTCAGCTTGAGGACTAAGGTGTGCCTGACTGAAGCCATGGTATTTTCAATAACCTCACATGCATGTGAAAGCTAGACAAGTAAAAAGGAAGACCGTAGAAGAATTGTTGCTTTTGAGTTATGGTGTTGGAAGAGAATATTGACAGTGCCGTGGGCTACCAAAAGAACCAACAGATCTGTGTTGGAAGAAGTGCAGCCAGAAGGCTCCTTGGAGGTCAAGATGACCAAACTTTGTCTCTCGTACTACGGACATATTGTCAGGAGGGATCACTTGCTGGAGAAGGACATCAAGTTTGGTAAGGTTGGAGGGTCAGAGAAAAAGAGGAAGAGCCCCAGCGAGATGGATTGGCAAAGAGGTAGCATCAGTGGGCTCAAGTGTGGCAACAGTTGTGAGGTTGGCCCAGGAACAGGCAGTGTTTTGTTCTGTTGTACATAGGGTTGCTATGAGTAAGTACTGACTCGACAGCACCTAAAAACAACAACAACAACAACAACCAACCCAGTACAGTGAGGAAACAAGGCTGTATCTTGAAGAGAAGACTCCTTCCATTTCAGGTGAAATTTTAATAGACATAACATTTTATTTTCTAAGGCTGTGTTGTTGTTGTTTTGTTAGGTGCCATCAAGTTGATTCTGACTCCTAGTGAATTTATGCACAACAGAACAAAACACTGCCCGATCCTGTGCCATCCTTAAAATCGTTACGCATGAGTCCATTGATGCTGTTACTGTGCCAATCCATCTCAATGGTCTTCCTCTTTTTTGCTTACCCTCCCTTTACTTACCATGATATCTTTCTCTGGGGACTGGTCCTTCTTGATGACATGTCTGAAGTAGAAGAGATGAAGTCTCACCATCCTGGCTTCCAAGGATCATTCTGGTTGTACTTCTTCCAACACAGATTTGTTTGTTCTTTTAAGCAGTCCATGGTACTTTTAATATAATATTCTCACAGCTTTTAATGCTTTCTTCTGTTAATATACTGTGCCTGTTACCACCCCTATCCCCTACTCCCCGCATTCCTTCAAGTGTATTTTCGTTTATGAAGCCTTCTGGAGCCGCTTTTCACCATTACTGGGTTTTCTGTGCAGCGACCTCTGTGTACTTTCTGAGCAGCAACTGACAAATTTGTAGCCCGTGAATTCTCTGATTTTAATTAACCTGATTCCGCTGTTGTTTATTTGGCTCCTAGAAGCAGGAACTGTTTTTTTCACCCACCCCCCTCCCCTCTGTCCCCAGCTCTTGGCTCACAACGAGTACTCAGTAAATATTTGTTGAATAAGTGACAGTATGGTTGGTGTAAATCATGCTTACTTAGTATGTATAAAGAAAACTTTTTTCCCCCTTTACCTAATTTTCATATAGAGTGTCTTCCAAAATAGCAGTTGTGACTTTTTCTAAATGACTATACTATATACCTTCTGCTTGCATGTATTCCAAAGATCTGGTGCCTGAGTAGCCAGATGTTATTCCAGATGTGTATATGTATATATATTTATAGAAATCTATATATCTGTATCTTCACTTTAACTTGTGCATAGTGAATGAATATAAACATAAAAAAAAAAAAACAACATAGCTTGTGTTGCTACTGAGGTGTAATTCATAGTAAATCTAAAGGGCAGAACAGAACTGCCCCATAAGCTTCTCAACGATGTCAAGTTTCAGGGAAGCAGACTGCCTCATCTTTATCTCATGGAGCAGCTGGTGAGTTTGAACTACCTATCTTCTCGGTTAGCAACCAAGTGAAAGCAGGGCTTCTTAGCTTGTGCATAGCAGTTTTTATTTTGGGAATAGGAAGACAGTAACAGGTTTCTGGGCAAACCTTCAAATGTGTTTCTTCTTTATTGGCACAGAGAGCAAGACCTGAATATTTCTTTGAAAGTACAGTTGAGCGTGAGCGCTTACGAATCGCACCATTCAATTCCCCATCATTCTATGTCTGATGAAACCAAGAGTGCAGGGAAGTGCAGTTTTTGCCTGAAGTAAAATGCCTACTTAGAAGGCTTAAGTTTGAGTAAGGTTGAGAACTCAGTCACCTGACTGACTCCAAGTTGAATGCTCTTTCTCCTAGAAACTCTGTATTTGGCAGAAATTCATTTTTTCTGTTTTACTCAAACTTCTTTAGGATGCTAGTACATATCAAACATTCATGAATGGATGCACTGTAAATACAAATTTTATATTCCCTGAGGCCACAGTCATAACAAAGATAACTCAACATTTGATAGCTCAAAACTCTGTTATTTTGTATAGCTCATTTGATCCCTCTGATGATCTGGCTATATTGATGAGGAGATTGGAACTTAGGAGTTGTCATTTATTTATGCTTCCACTGCTGCCTACTTAAGGACCTTCCAACTTAGAATGAACATGCTTTCCCACATGCCACAGCTGTCTTTTGCTCTTTGCAGGTGAAATAGATAGCATGTGGTTTGTGTATGGTATGTTTTGGCACTGGGTTTTCCTGTTGGATTTTGAGGCCTTTAGAGTAATCCAGATAGATAAGTGAGTGGGGAAATATTGTGTAAATTTCTCTAATGTGTGAAGTGGTGCTGTACTTGAAGTGGACTCCTCATTTTTACTGACTTGAGCTGCCCAATTGATAAAGTGACTTAGTGGAGAACTTGCTACATTCTTTGTGATTCTAGTGTGAAGCTTGGAACTAAGCTCAGGCTAAATGTTGTAGAGACTTTGTATTCCCACTTGTTCTTTAATGGAGAAGTGTACGTGGCAGCAGAAAATCTACTACTAACAGCAAAGTGCCTAAGAACTAGTGATGTGGCTTTTGAGTGTAGAAATCTACCTGCCTTCAGCCGCGGTTCTCTCCTACCTCTGCAAAATGAAGCTCTCATCTAGGAAATGGTGTGTGTGAGAACCAAGGAAGTGAGTGACTTCTCTTGTCCATGTAAATATCCCCACATAAGTACTGTACTGGGAAATGAATTTCGAGGGCTTTAGTTTTTGAGTATTGTTTTGGGAAAGATGGAAGTTTCTTATAATCATCAGGCAAATGTACATGAAATGGAGGCTATCCTCACCGCTGAAAATGTACAAACTTCACATGTCTAGTAATTGGAGGGAACGTTGCTATTTGCAGAGGGAAGAAAACTGACACTTTCTTCTGAAGGGCCTTTAGTTCACTGCAGGGAGGAACAAGCCCAACAATTTTAGTGACACATTTGGTACCAATACAAATATAAAGTTCTAAGGCTTATCTTCCATTGGTGTTTTGTTTTTTTTTTTAAAGTGTTTTTTCCTCAAAGATGGTAAAACATTAATGGCTAAAGATAAAAATGTGCTTTTAAAAAAATAATCTTGGTTATAGTCCCATTCTCCTTTCCAGACCTGTTCAGTTTACATACCGTTCTGTGCATCCACTCATCGATGATTGCCATTGCAGGATTGTGTATGCAATGATACTGACCTCTGTAGCTTTTTGTAATGTGGTCTTTTGTAGCAAGTGTAAGTCATGAAGAGACTTTTCTCCCAGGTTGTCCTTCTTCTTTGATTCCATCGCACTGTGATTACTCTGTTGTTCAGCAAAAGTGAGGTGAGTGGGGTCAATGAGATTGTAGAATAATATTTTTGCAAATGTGTCCATTGAAATTGTCTTGTAGGTTTGTAGGTAGGTATACACACACGTACACACACCTTAGGGGATTTCTAAAAAGTTAGAAAAAAGAAGAGTAAGTTTTTGTCTAGTGAAGCAGTGTGCTACATTTTCTCCCTTCTTTTAAAAAGGCTCTTTCGGCAGTGTTTTGCTTTCTAACATGTCCAGGGCCTGCCCACTTGGGTCTATGGTACAGGCCCATGTGAAAAGAGTATTTAGTGACAGCCCTCTGATTCAGGCCAACTTTATGTGAATGTTCGCATGGGAATTTCACTGTGTTCTGTAGTCCTTATTGGGTAGCAGTCTTGCTGAATTGAATAGGAGTTTGCATAATTGAATTCATTGAACCTTTGCCTATAAAGAAATAATTTGCTGTAATGGGCTGAAGACTCATGTGCCAAGAATTGTGTGGTTGCTGGCTTATGCCTAAGTCATTACACTGAAATCATTCATTAAGTCTCAGTCTCAAAGACCGTTAGTAGTTTTGCCTGTACAACATTCTTTAGCTACCTTAACATGGTGTAGAAACTTGTAAGTTGTCCTCTCTGCATCCATAATTCTTAGCCTGCAGGCTACCATTTGTTTGGGAAGGCCTGCGATTCTGGGGAAGCTGACTGTGTTCCAGTCTCTAAGCCCTAGGCAGAACCAATTGATTTTCATTTCTCTGGCTGCAGTGATTGGTTCAAGTTCAACCAGTCAGTGTCACACTGTGCTCAGAACGCTGAGCCAAAGATACCTTTTCTCTCCTGTTCAACAAAAGGATAGGGCTGTGGTCTCAAGGGCATCCTGCAGCTTCTTGGGGCCACAAGGTTTGCCATTGTAAGCATGAAGCAAACTCTAAGGAAGGCTGAGAGGAGGGGAGGAAAGAAATCCTGTCCTTGGAGTTGTGAAGATCAAGCCTCCTCTGAAGCCACATTCACCTCTGAATTTTTTTTCAGGTAAATAAACCAATCACATTTATTGTTTGAACAGCTGGAGTCCAACTTTCTATTACTTGAAACTGACAGGTGCCATTTCTTAAGACTTCCTTTTCCAGCTACTTTTATATAACTCTACATAAAACTGGTTTCCCTTTTCTTTCTCTGCTCTTTATTGCCCTTGTTGTTTTCTCATACTCCGGAGCTCTTCTCTCTACTCTTGGCACAGTGAACCTTCTTCATAACCTTTACCGTACAAATGAAATGTCATTTCACTCTGAAACCTTGCCAGCTCTCTCAGTCAACTTGGTGGCCCTGACCTCTGCATCTTTTCTCAGTATCTTTTTCATAATCTCAATCTGTTCTGTTTCAACCCAAACCCAACCCACTGCAATTGACTCTCAGCCACATTGTAGGGCAGAGTAGAATTGCAGACTACTTCATCTTTCTCTTGTGAAGTGGGAAGTGTCTGGTGGGTTTCAGTGGACAGCCTTTCAGGGAGCAGCTGAGCACTAAGGTAGAAGAAGGTTTTGTGATGTTAATTCCTGTAATATCTATTCATCCTCCCCTTTGTGGGCATTAGTAGTACCTAGAGCACTATAGGGGGTTCTGGTGTGGTGCTGTAGGATAAGCACTGGACTACCACTCACAAAGTTGGCGATTTAAGCCTACCAGCTGCTCCTCAGAACCCCATACGAGGTCGGTATGAGTTGAAACTGACTCTGTTGCCTCTCAACAAGGAAAGAATACTGAAGGGCTTTAGGAAACATGTTAATAAGGTAACATCGTGTGCTTCAGAGGTTAGAATAGTGTTGCACCTTAATAAACTGTTAAATGCAAATAGGGAACCACACAAACCATATACAAGGGGGATTTACAAAGTTCATGGAAAAATTGCACTATTTTTCAGTTTAATTTTCCCATGAACTTTTTGAAGTCCCCTTGCACTAGGGAACTTCTTTTCTTTTCTTTTTTTCCCTTCGTTGTTATTGTTGTTTACCAAAATAAAAATTCTATGAATTTTGGGGAAGATGAAAAGAAGTGTGACTATGTAATGCTGATGAACAATCTGGGGTGATGTGAACATTTGTTCTCTGGCAGGAAGCTTGCAGTAGTTGTTAAAAGCATTCTTCCATTCTGATGAACACTGTTAGAAAGTGTGTAGCAGTTTACTTTCCATCTGAAACCATGTAACACCTTCATCCTCAGAAACCATCGGTTTCCTTTGCGGACTCTTACATTTACTTTTGAAGCAGTTTGATTTGCCATGTGGTGTATCTGTATCTCATGGGCTTGGAAATGATTCATGTGGGAATGGAGTAGCTTGTGTTTGCTCAGGTGCTCTCCTCTCTTCTCTCTCAGAGCCCCCCTTCCCTTTATTGGCTCTGTAGTGTCATTTCTGAGCTTTTGACTCTAGAGCATAGACCAGACAAAGAGACAGAGACTTTAACTCTTGAGGCAAATTGCTTAGGAAAGAGTTATTTTAAATGGTATATCTCCTTGCTCAGGATCGTTTGGAACTGCCAAGTGGCAGAAAGAAAATACAATGTTGAAAATGTTGTGTGTGTATAAAGCAAGGGACATGGGAGTGTATACAATCAAAATGTGAGGTACAGAGGGAATGAATCCAAGGTCTGAAATATTTCACATGTTAGTGTCTTTTTTTTTCTGCCTATGCTCTCTCCGTAAGACTGGAACCATGACTACAAGCTTCTTTGGTCTTGAAACTTAACAGTCTTGCAAATAGTGAGGAAAGAGCGCACATTTTTTCTCATAACTTGTATTTCAGACCAAATGACTCAGGGTGTGTTGAGGAACTGTGGTTGGTTTATTCCATCCTGGGCCAACTCCTATAGCCAAGAAACCTGTAGCAGGAGAAGGGGACTTCATGCTGATGTGACCATTTCTGTCTATTAGAATTAGTTTTATGTCAAAATATAATATCCCAGCACTTTCTTATAATATAATCCTATCTTAAAATTATTGATAAAAATGTATTTTTGAAGTTATTTTGAAGTATTTGCATTCCCAAAGCAAGAGAGTAACATTCTCATATCTACTCCTTTAGAACGGTCTGAGCACTTGAAAAAGGTGGGACACTTTATTTAAAAGCTATAGGGTGAACAAAACTCCAGTTAACTGGTTGAAGTGCATGGTGTACAAATTAGCACTCCAGTTACTAAGCTGTTTTTATGAAATGACATTTATGAGGGTGTTCTGCGTCAGTGTCAGTGATAGGAGAGTCAACACTGTGGTAGGGTGAAATGTGAAGTTCTTTTTAGTATTCTGTCAAGGACTTCATTCTTCTTGGATCAACTATCAACATTCACGGAAGCAGCTGTCAAGAGGTCAGACGATGTATTGGCACTGGGCAAATCTGCTGCACAGGAACTTTTTAAAGTATTGAAGAGCAAAGATGTCACCTTGAGGACTAAGGTGTGCCTGACCCAAGCCATGGTATTTTCAATAACCTCATATGGATGTGAAAGCTGGACAGTGAATAAGGAAGATCGTAGAAGAATTGATGCCTTTGAGTTGTGGTGTTGGAGAAGAATACTAAAAGTGCCATGGGCTGCCAAAAGAATCAATAAATCCATTTTGGAAGAAGTGCAGCCAGTGTGCTCCTTGGAGGCCAGGATGGCTAAACTTCGTCTCTCATACTTTGGACATATTGTCAGGAGGGGCCAGTCGCTGGAGAAGGATGTCATGCTGGGTAAGATGGAGGGTCAGAGAAAAAGAGGAAGACCCCCAACGAGATGGATCGGCCAGGTGGCATCATTGATGGTGTCAAGTGTGGCAGCGGTAGTGAGGTTGGCCCAGGATCGGACATTGTTTTATTCTGCTGTGTATGGGGTCGCTATGAGTTGGTTCCAACTCGATGGCACCTGACAACAATAACAACATTCCATCTTTACTTACCAGACTTTCCTCCTAAAGTCAGTTGTTGGGGGGGTGGTGTTTGAGTTTCAAAGCCCAGTGCCTTCACCTGGGGTGGTAGGCACAGAGGCGTGTTGACTGATTGCTTGGGCAGAAGAGACATTACTAATGAAGAGCCCTTCTGTTAAAACACTCTCCCTTTTGGAAGGCAGCTCATCACATCCTCCAGTTTGAGGGCCTCCTCCATGGCTGTGCCCATAGCCTATTGCTGCTCCTCCTTCCACTGTTCTCAAGCTTGGTGTATTATCATCTTCTCTGTTCTCCATCACCTTAATCATGCCCAGCCGAGTCTGTTCCACTTAATAAACCTCCTGGATTCCAAGCCCTGTCTCATCCAGTGAGTCTAGCACAGTGCCTCTGCTTCTGCATCACTAATACCTAAGAATCCATGAGTCACATTTCCCAGAAAATCTTTGATTTCTTTATTTCTCCTCCATCTGATCTTTTATCATCACTGTGACAAGGAGCGTTTTCCTTCTTTTATCAACACCATGAATCTTATCTCCCATTGTACTTAACCCTTAGATAATGTGTGTGTGTGTGTGTGTGTGTGTGTGTGGGTTTCCAGCATGTAACAGAGTGATTGAGACCTGCTAGGTGCTTATTGAAGGAATGTAAATCATCTACCTACACTACACTACCTTGTTGTTAAGTGCCGAGTCAGCCTTGACTCATAGTGGCCTTGTATAGGATTTCCAACTGCAACCTCCAGCCTTGCAGTTCAAACTGACTTCGTGGTCAAGTGCTTATCCAACAGGGCCATACTAGGATTCCTACACTATGTTGTTGTTGTGAAGTGCTGTTGAGTTGGTTCTGACCCATAGCGACCCTATATAGGGTTTCCAAAGAGCAGCTAGTGAGCTTGAACCGCCAACCATGCAGGTCAAATGGCTTTGCAGTCTGGTGCATTAACCCACAACACCACACCAGGAGCTCTGGTAGAGTAGTGGTTATGAATCGGGCTACGAACCTTAGGGACAGCAGGTCGAAACTACCAGCTGTTTCGTGGGAGAAAGAGGAGGCTTTCTGCTCCGGTAAAGATTTATAGCCTCGGAAACCCTGTACAGAGTCGCTATGAGTCGGAACTGACTCCATGGCACATAACAACAACAACAACAACAACAACAACAACAAGTCTTAAAATAGTACAATGCTTAAGACAGACAGTTTTTCTTAGTTAAGCTAAATCATTGCTTGGTTTTGAGAAAAGGTCAGGGGTATTTTTGATTTAAGGTTAAAGGACTATCTAAGGACGATAGTTTCAGGGGTTCATCCTATTCTATGGCTCCAGACAGTCTGTAATCCATGAATATTTGAAAGGCTGCTGTGTATTTCCCTCGTTTTGACTAGGATTCTTCGATAGACGATCAAAATCTCCACTAACGTTAGTTAGGTGTGTTGACAAAGGAGACAGTTGCTCTTGAAGGCAGTTAGCCACACATCATAATTTCCCTCCTATTCCCAACTCTCCTTCTTCATTTGTTGCTCCAAGCAAGTAGAGACCAACTATTGTGACTTGGATGGTCACCTGCAAGTTTTCCAGAGCCCAGGAACTGTGCAACAAACAAGGAGGTGAAATAGAAGCACTAAACATGTTCATGGGGCAATTAATTGGATGTCCCATGAAACTATGACCTTAACCTTTCAATCCAGGGAACCAAATACCATGAGGTTTTGGCTGTACATAAGCAACCTCAGTAGATCCTTTGTTGTTGTTGATGTAAATATATCTATCATGCAACTTTTCCCAATTCAACTTTGTACATTTATACAACTTACTGACAGCAATTATAATCACTGGGTATACAACCGTACCCTTATTGCAGTAGAGTTTTCCATCTCCATTAGGTTCCCCTAATAAACTTTGATCTGTATATACATTTGCCCTTGTGTTTTTTTTTTTTTTTTGTCCTTTTATTTAAGTGAGGTCATCTGACACTTGTCCTTTTGTGTCTGACTCATTTCACTCAAAGAAACCTTGATGGTGTTGGTTAGGCATGGAACTTCTAACCACAAGTTCAGTGGTTCAAGCCTACCATCTGCACTTCGGGAGAAGGATGAGGCTGCCAACTCTTGTAAATATTTTCAGTCTCAGAAACCCTGTACAATGTTGCTCTGGGTCTGAATCTAGTTGATGGCATTGGGTTTGGTTTGGTTTATTTCACTCAGCATAATGTCTTCCAACTACAGCTGTATTGTTTAGCATATATCAGGACTTAATTTCTCCCACAGAGTAAGTGGTGTTCCATTGTATGTATGTACCACATTTTCTTGTCTTTCTTTTTTTTTTAAATCCTTTCATCGGCTGATGGGCATTTTGGTTATTTACTTTAGGTGTGGTGCTGTAGGGTAAGCAC
Organism: Chrysochloris asiatica; assembly: GCF_000296735.1. Lineage (NCBI taxonomy): Eukaryota > Metazoa > Chordata > Mammalia > Afrosoricida > Chrysochloridae > Chrysochloris > Chrysochloris asiatica. The sequence continues at coordinate 5,687,325 of NW_006408583.1, forward strand.
AGGTTGAATTGCTAACTTCAAGGCTCCTTGGAAACCCTAAAACAGGATTACTATCAGTTAGAACCAACTCCATGGCACTTAGCAAGAACATCAACAACACTGTGAAAGATGCTACAGTTAACACTGATGTACACATCTCTTTGTGACTCTCTGCTTTCAAGTCTTTTGGATATGTACCTAGGAGTGGAATTGCTGGGACATAGGGTATTTCTATTGTTAGTATTTTGATGACCTGCAACACTGGTTTCCATGATTTTTAACATTTTGCGTTCTCATCATCAATGGATCAGTACTCCAATTTTCCTAAATCACTGCCAACATTTGTTATTTTCAACTTATTTATTTTTTCTAGTGGGGAAAAGATACCTGGTGACTGCCAACCTAAAAGTCAGTGATCTGAATCCACTAGCTGCTTTGCAGGAGAAAGAGGAGGCAGTCTGCTTCCTTTAAAGATTTATAGTTGCAGAAAACCTTTGGAGCAGTTCTACCCTCTCCTTGGATTGTTACTATGAATTGGAATTGAGTTAATGGCAGTGGCTTTGGTTTTATCGAGTTGGGAGTAATCTCATTGTGGTTTTAATTTGCAAGTCTTCATGTGTTGGTTACCATTTGAATGTTCACTTTGGTGAAATTTATTCTAGCTTTTTGTTCATTGTTTGTCCTTTTACTATTAAGTGGTCAACGTTATATATATATATGATCAAAGTTATATGTGTGTGTGT
>NW_006408583.1:5689217-5693755 GCF_000296735.1 Chrysochloris asiatica
TTGGTAGCTTGTCTTTTTTTGTTTCTTGGTCAAGTTTTCTATGAAGAAACATTTTAAATTTTTACGGAATTCCATTTCATTTTGATTTTTGCTGTTTGTGACTTCATTTTAATCAATAATCCATTATAAAAAGGTGGCCTGACAGCTTTGGCCTGGTATTTTTATATAAGAATTGAATGTCATAGATCACACATGGTATAGGTGCTTAGTCCATTTAGAATCTGTTTTTATATATAGTGTGAAGTACAGATCCTGTTTCATTTTTCTGGATGTGGAAATTTAGTTTTCCCAGCACTGTGATGCTACAGCATTATGCACTAGATTGCAAGGTAGGTTTGAACTACAAGGCTGGTGGTTCAAACCCACCAACTGCTCCTTATAAATCCTATACAGGGTCACTATGAGTCTGAACCAACTTGACGGCACTTAACAACAACATTTTTTTTTTTTTTTTAAAAAAGAAAACCTGAACATTTAAATAATAACAACAATAAAAAATAAAATTGAAGAATAAAGAGATACAAAGAACATCCGCATAAATAGAGCTATTGTATTTGTTTCTAATGTTCTTCAAAGCCATATGTGCTCAACTCAAATTATACTCACAACAAAGTTGCTCTATGGGATGTTGGCTTATTCTTTTATTTAACTTATTGTTAATTGAGTCATAGTTTACTTGCAAGAACATTGGTTTTACACCATCATTTTTTCATTGCAATAATTAAATCTCCTCTGTGCATCATCATTGAACAGTATTTGCCTCCATTCCCTCTGTGTTTTGTTTGTTTGTTTTTTGGGTGGTGGTGGTGATGGTGGGAGGATGTGTATATCCTCAGAAATATATAATAATATAAGCAACCAAGGGGCACAATCTGCAAGCCTGCCTCTTGGCTGCCAGCACTCAGTCTTTCTCTTTCCATGAGTCTAGAGTCCTCCGCTGCTCTCTCTTCTCCACGTCCTCATTTCTGCTGCCATCTGTGGTGGTGTTGCTTCTCTGGGTAGGGTCCTACATTCTTCTTGTGCTCTTCTCCCTTGGTGGTCCTCGGATCCTGTGTTCCTGGACTGTAAGGTTAAGTGGTTTGTTGGTGGTTAAGTACCGTGGAGTCGGTTCTGACTCATAGCGACCCTGTACAGGGTTTCGAGGCTGTAATTCTTTACGGGAGCAGAAAGCCTCATCTTTCTCCTATGGAACAGCTAATAGTTTCGAATTCCTGACCTTGAGGTTAGCAGCCTGATTCATAACAACAACACTACCAGAGCTCCTTGTAAGATTAACTACTCCCCCCTTTATGTTACAAAACTTATACCTTTATAATTGTTACTGTCTCAGTTTGTCATCCTAGCAATTACTATTGACTCATAAGAACCATATCCCCATCTCTTTTCACCAGACCCATCTAGACAAGATGAAAACTATTCCGTAGGGATTCTACATTTCCCTGCACACTCTGAAACTAAACTCTCCTTTGAAAACTTGTAAGCCACTCACTTCATGCTTTTATTGCCCCCTCATTTTAGGTAGCCAGTGTCTAAGTCGTCCTGTCAGCCCTGTATACAGAGGGAATAGGATTGATACATGATGTGAAGACTCCATCCCTCTCAATTGGTATTTTGTGCTACTACATCCATAAGGAGCTCTGGTAGCGTAGTGGTTACGAATCGCGCTGTGAACCAAAAGGTCAGCAGTTCGAAACTACCAGCTGTTCTGCGGGAGAAAGATGAGGCGTTCTGCTCCCGTAAAGATTTACAGCCTTGGAAACCCTGTACAGGGTCGCTATGAGTCAGAACTGACTCCACGGCACATAACAACAACAACAACATCCATAAGTATAAGTCAAGTTCATCAAGTTGTAACAATTTACCTGTTACCTTATTCAAAAATTTAACAACAATTTTTGGAAAAGGCTTAGCACTCTTGTAAAAATTCAGTTGACTGCAGATTTGTTCTCTTAGGGTCTTCTTGGCTGTAATCTTTCTGTGAGCATATTGCCAGGCCTTTCTCCCATTGAACAACAGGGTGGATGTGAACCAGTAACCTTGTGTGTAGCAGCTGAGGGAGGCATTCTTCATTATGCTTTAATGATTACTGAACTGAACTTAATTGAAGACTTCCTGAATTTATAGGAGTGAACAATGTGAACGTGAATTACACTTTGTTGTTGTTAAGGGGCTGTGAAGTCAATTTCAACTCATAGCACCCCATATAACAGAGGAGGACTGTCCTGTAAGGTTTTCTACATTTGTACTTAGCGATATTTCAGGAATGTCTTTCAGGTAAAAACTACAGTGCATTCCAGAATTCACTGGGAGTTGGTTTTCAAAAAGCAGATTATTGAACTTTATCAGAGTGAATTGGAGTTTGGAGGTTGATAAATCTGTACATAAAACTAAAAATATCCTATGGCTGCAGAGTTTACTCAGTGAGAAGCTTTGACATCTTACCTAACGTAGGTAAGAGGAGAGTGCTGTTAATAACATGCAGGTTTCAAACCTGTATGATAAAAAAAAAAAAAAAATCTGTACCAAGGTGTGGTTTTAAGAGTCGTAATATTAATAATAATGATGGTGATGCAGCAAAAACTATGAGCAAAGTAGTGGTGTAAGGACTTTAAATGTGTTAACTCATTCAGACTTATAAAACCCCAGTGAAGTAATTTTGATTGTAATCCCCATTTAGTAGAGGAGGAAACTGGACCACAGAGCCAATTAAGTAGCTTGTTTAAGTTTATAAGTGGCTGAGCCAGTATTTGAAACCAGGAAACTTGTCACCGGAGTACATACTCAGAACTTCACTTTGTTGCTTTGCCTTTATTTGGTCTTTACCAAATTAACGGTTCCAAGAACCTGACCAAAAGAGACAACCTTAAAGCAAAACTGATAGAATTTGACAGAGGGCTGGGTTTGGCCTTTTAACATAGAGAGCAGGCTCTAAGGTGGACAAATGCAAAGCAGGGAGAGAAAATAATGTTCCTGTGATTTTAGCTGCAGACTGAAAGTCAGGCCTTTGTTAGTTCATGACTGAAAGATGCCTTGTGCAGTTCAGTCGGCCACCTGTACAGGGTTTCTGAGGCTGTAAACTTCATTTTACTTGAATGCAGCAATCAACACTTAGGTAAGCAGCAGCCAAGAAATCAAATGAAGTATTGCATTCGGCAAATATGCCCAAGACATTTAAAAAATATGTCAATTTGAGGACTAAGGTGTGCCTGACCTAAGTCATGGTTATTTCCAGTAGCCTCATATGCACGTGAAAGTTAGACATTGAATAAGGAAATCCATAGAATTGATGCATTTGAGTTATGATGTTGGAGAAGAAGATTGAGAAAGTACCATGGACTACTACTAGAAGAACTAACAAATCTGTGCCGAAAGAAGTACAGTCAGAATGCTCATTAGAGGCCAGGATGGTGAGACTTCATCTCTCATACTTCAGTCATGTTATCAGGAGGGACCAGTCCCTGGAGAACAACATCATGCTAGGTAAAGTGAGGTTCAGTGAGAAAGAGGAAGACCCCAGTGAGATAGATTGGCACAGTGGCAGCAGCCATGGGCTCAAGCGTAACAATTGAGAGGATGGTGCAGGACTGAGCATGTTTTCTTCTGGTGTGCATAGAGTCATTAGAGGCGGAGCCAACTTGACTAAGAACAATGCCAAATCTTTACGTGAGCCTCATCTTTCTCCCATGGAGCAGTTTGTGGATTCTAACTGCTGCCCTTAGAGTTAGCAGCCCAATTGGTAACCCTTTAGCTGCCAGGGCAAATGCTGAAAGGTAGGTTAATGAGACTCATTGGTTATAGATGCATTGTTATCGAGTAGCTCTAGATCTTGTGGTGATTATCCAAACTTTTATTGTAATTTTAGGTTGTTTCAAATGATGTAATTTATTGGTATAGTATAAAAATTGATATTTAAAAATACATCGTATCATATCAAATATAGGCAATACAAATCTAACAATTTTATATCAGTCACCATTCATTAAAGATGAAGATGATAACACCCTGAACAGCAGCAGGATACAGTGCTGGAGGATGAGCCCCTCAGGTGGGAAGGCACTCAGAATACTGGGGAAAAGCTGTCAGCTCAAAGTAGAGTTAACCATAATGATGTGAATGTAGTAAGGCTTTTGGGATCTCTATTTGCTGCCACCTGGTCAATCCATCGTGTTGAGAGTCTTCCTCTTTTTCTCTGACCCTACACCTTACCAAACATGATATCCTTCTCCAGTGACTGGTCCCTCCTGACAATATGTCCCAAGTATGAGAGACGAAGTTTGGTCATCCTGGCCTCCAAGGAGTACTGTGGCTGCACTTCTTCCAAAATGGATATGTTGGTTCTTTTGGCAGCCCGTGGCACTTTGAATATTCTCCTCCAACACCACAACTCAAATGCATCAATTCTTCGACGGCATTCCTTATTCACTGTCCAGCTTTCACATGCGTATGAGGTTATTAAAAATACCATGGCTTGGGTCAGACATACCTTAGTCCTCAAGCTGACATCTTTGCTCTTCAACACTTTAAAAAGGTCTTTTGCA
>NW_006408583.1:5693855-5695524 GCF_000296735.1 Chrysochloris asiatica
ATAGTTGATCCAAGAAGAATGAAGTCCTTGACAACTTCAGTCTTTTCTCCGTTGATAAGAATGTTGTTTATTGGTCCAGTGGTGAGGATTTTTTGTTTTCTTTACATTGAGATGCAATCCCGGCAAATCTTTTGCACAAGATCTCATTAAAGTGTTCCAAGAGCAAACAAATCTGTTTGATGACTTATGTGCACCTGATCAAAGCCATGATATTTTCAGTTACTTCATATGCATGTGCTAGTTGGACAATGAATAAAGAAAACCATAGAATTGATGCATTTGAGTTAAGATGTTGAGCAAAACTACTGAAAGTACCTTGCACTTCCAGGAGAACAAACAAATCTGTCATGGAATTCATACAGCCGTTGTTGTTGTTGTTGTTAGGTGCCATGGAGTTGGTACCAACTCATAGCAACCCTATGCACAACAGAACGAAACACTGCCCAATCCTGGGCCAGCCTTACAATTATTGCCACGCTTGAGCCCATTGATGCTGCCACCTTGTCAGTCCATCTCGCTGGGGTTCTTCCTCTTTTTTTCTGACCCTCCACCTTACCCAACATGATGTCATTCTTCAATGACTGGTCCCTCCTGACAACATGTCTGAAGTATGAGAGGCAAAGTTTGGCCATCTTGGCCTCCCAGGAGCCAGAATACTCCTTTAATAGCCAGGGTGGTGATATTTTATCTCTCATACTTCAGGCACGTTATCAGGAAGGACCTGTCCTTGAAGAAGGATATCATGGTAGTTAAAGTATGATATAAGTGAAAAAGAGGAAGACCCCAGTGAGATGGGTTGGTTCAGTGGTAGCAGCAATGAACTCAAGCATAGCAATAATTGTTGGAATGACACAACCAGGTAGTGTTTTGTTTTGTTGTGCACATGGTTACTATGAGTGAGAATCAACTCACTGGCACCTAACAACAACAAATAATTAATGGAATACAAGTTGAAATCTTTAACAAACATATGCAACACTGGAAGCACTCACTCATCTATACCAAGAAATTTGGAAGACAGCTACCTGGGTAACTGATAGGAAGTGGTCCATATTTGTGCTCATTCCAAAAAAAGGTGACCCAGTGGAATACAAAAATCGTTGATGGGAACTTGGACATTGGCTACTCAAAATGGGGGATGGAGGGTCTACAAAAAGGCAAGAAGTGACTGGCTTACAAGCTTTCAAGAGGGAGCCTAGATCCAGAGGGCCTGGAGGAAGGTAGAATCTCCAGTGAGTAGTATTCAGTCTGTCTAGGCGGGGCTGATGCAATGAAATGCAAATGGGGATCTTGTGATACAATAGTGAATAATTGTTATCAGGACTGATTGTGAGGGTTGGAAATGTAAAGGTAGATGTTTTATAGCAAGGAGGGGAGAGATTAACTTTTCGGTTTAGGAGTGGAGGTCCCTAGAATCATCAAGGGAGAAGAGCAGAGAGCGGGACCCTACCCAGAGAAGCAGTGATGCCTGAAATGGAGGCAGAGATGATGACGTGGAGCGATGGAGCAGATGGAGACGTTAGATCCAGAGAGGGAGAGCTACTGTGTGCTGAAGACCTGGGGGGTACGGGGGAAGGATTGCAGGGTATACCCTTTGGTTGGTTGATGATGCATGGAGGGGATTGTAACCATGGCAATGAGATGATATACGATAGAATGAATGTAAAAC
>NW_006408583.1:5697729-5736511 GCF_000296735.1 Chrysochloris asiatica
TTTTTTGCCTTAAAGTTTATTTTATCAGAGATTAGTACTGCCACTCCTCTTCGCTTTTTATTGCAATCAGCTTGGTATATATTTTTCCATCCTTTGTCTTTTAATCTGTTTTTGTCTCTGTGTGAGAGATGTGTCTCTTGCAGACAGCATACCGAAGGATCTTGTTTTCTCATCCTTTCCATCACCCTCTGTCTCCCAACAGGTGTGTTTAATCCATTTACATTCAGTGTAATTATTGATAGTTATTGATTCATTGCTGCCATTATGTTTGTTTTTTGTAGTGTTGCTGCTTCTTTGTTCTGTGTGTCTTCCTTGTTGGAATATGTAGAGACTTTAGACTTTATGGACCATGACAAATTATGGATAACATTGTAAAGTATGGCATTCCAGAACACTTAATTGTGCTCATGAGAAACCTATGCATAGACCAAGATACAGTTGTTAGAACAGAACACGGGATACAGAATTGTTCAAAATCCGGAAGTGTGTATGCCAGGGTTGCATCCTTTCAGCATACTTATTCAGTCTGTATGCTGAGCAAATAATCTGAGAAGTTGGATTATATGAATAAGAAGATGGCATCATGATTGGACGAAGAATCATGAATACCCTGCGATATGCAGATGCTAGAGCCTTGCTTGGTAGAAGTGAAGAGGACTGAAGCTACTTACTGATCAAAATAAAAGGCTACAGCTTTCAATGTAGATTGCACCAAATGTAAAGAAAACAATGTAAAGAAAACAAAAATCCTCACAACTGGATCAATAAATAACATCATGATAAATGGAGAAAGGAACCTGGTGTGGCACTGTGGGCTAATGTATCAGACTGCAAAGTTGTTTCAACTGCAAGGTCGGTGGTTCAAGCTCACCCGCTGCTGCTTAGAAACCCGATACAGGGCTGCTATGGGTTGGAATTGACTTGACAGCACTTAACAACAACAAATTGAGGAAAGATTGAAGTTGTCAAAGAGTGCATTTTGGTTGGATCCACAATCAACACTCATGTAAGCAGCCGTCATGAAATTAATGGATGAATTCCATGAGGCATATCTGCAAAAGACCTTATTTAAAGTATTCAGGAGCAAAGAGATCATTTTGAGGACTAAGGCGTGTCTGACTCACACCATGGTGTTTTCATTCGCCTCATATGTATGTGAAAGTTGGACAAGGAATAAGGAAGAAGAATAGATGCATTTGATTTATGGTTTTGGAGAATAATATTAAAAGTACAATGAATTTCCAGAGGAACAAATAAATCTGTCTAGGGAGAAATAGAACGCTCCTTAGAAGCCAGGGGACCAGTGTCTGGAGAAGGAAAGGACATCATGCTAGGTAAAATGGAGGTTCCACAAAAACCAGGAAGTCCCCAAGGAAATCAATTGATACTGTGGCAGCAACATTGGACTCAAGTGCTACAGTAATTGTGAGGACGGCATAGGCCTGGACAGTGTGACCTTCTGATCTTCATAGAGTCACTATGAGTAGCAACCTACTTGAGGCCAGCTAGCAAGAATTTCTTTTCCAATTTTTTTTTAAATGGAAAATATTCTTCAATTGGAAACTTACCTTTTCACACTTATGTGGACCTCTTTTTTTTTTATTATTAAATAAATGTTTTAGGCATAGTTACCATCCTGTCCATGCATCCTCACCCAACCAAAGGGTGTGCCCTGCAAGCTTGCCCCTCTACCCCCACCCACACAGTCCTCAGCCCCTTTCCCTGTCTGGATCCCAAGTCCCCAGCCACTCCATGTCTTCACGTCATCTTTTCTGCCTCCATCTCAGGTCGCACTGCTTCTCTGGGTAGGGTCCCGCTCTCCGCTCTTCTCCATTGATTGGACCTTTTTTTTAAAAAAAATTTTTTTATTCCACTTCTCTTCCCGTATTTACACTAATGTAATACATGTTTCTGTTTCAAAACATGTTGATAATTATGTCATACTTGTTGAGTACTGTGGAGTCAGTTCTGACTCATATTGACCCTGCACAGGGTTTCTGAGGCTGTAAATCTTTACGGGAGCAGAAAGCCTCATCTTTCTCCCGTGGAACAGCTGGTAGTTTCGAACTGCTGACCTTGAGGTGAGCAGCCCGATTCGTAACCACTACGCTTCCAGAGCTCCTTATGGCATACTTACACAATAAAAAAAATATAAAAACAGAAGATTAAATGTGTCCTGTGTCTGCTAGGAGTATTCAATTTAAAAGAAGTTAAAAAAAAAATCATTTCAGTTTTACTTACTCTTGATTAGTGACATTGAGTTGTTTTTACTCATAGTGACCCTTTCTAGGGTTTCTGAGGAGTGACTCATGGATTTGAATCACTGACCTTGTGGTTTACTAGTTGAGTGTTTGATTATTAGGAGAACAGAATTTATCAAAATTACATGATTATGTTGAATTTTAACGTTGTTGTTGTTATGTGCCGTGGAGTTGGTTCTGACTCATAGTGACCTTGTACAGGGTGTCCAACACTGTAAATCTTTATTGGGAGCAGAAAGCCTCATTGTCTTCCACGGAACAGCTGGTAATTTTGAACTGCTGATTGTGAAATTAGCAGCCCTATTTGAAAGCACTACACTACCAGAGCTCTTATGAATTCTAATAGGTGATCAATAAATATTAAAGCAATAAGTAGCTCTTACTAAATACACACATTTTTTCTTATATTTATTGATAAATTGTAAAAGGTTGACATCACTTCTCTATTTTTTTGTTTTTTATAGATTCATGTAACCAACCAACTTATTCAACAATTGAAAATGGCAGGAGTAAATTCAGGCCATTCTCTGAACCCTGCCTTGAGTACCCGGCAAGATTTGCTCTGTGATCAGTCATCAGAAATCATTTTTAATGATTCAGGGACCAAGGGATCAAGGATTGGAACCTCCTTTAATTTTGTTTGAAGCAGTCTGCCTTGAAAAAGAATTTGTTTCCTTGTTTGTAGATTTTGTCATTTGTTTGCACCAAGATGTGTTTCTTTGTAGTGGCACTCCTCTTTGGTAATCTGAAGCTTTACCCCCTGGAGAGTGTCCCTAGTGAGAAGTATTGGTGGATGATGAGAATTACATGTTTAGAAAGAGAAGGTATGTCATTTTTTAAGAAAGCAGACAGTTGAAGATGAAAAATTGATTTCTTTCCTTTAGAAAGTTTTCACATATAGGTATTGTTTCAGGTACTCTAGTTTGAAGACCACTTCTGTAGGGCATAGTGTATCAGAGGCATTTTATTTTATATTTACTCAGATTTGTGTGTTTAAGAACTGAATTTGAGCTTCTGAAAGTGTAGGTTGGTGGCTGCTATGCATCCAGACTGAAAGCAGCATGATCTTTAATGCTTGTATCCAGTATGAAAGTCAACTAGAGACTCCAGTTTACATTTAGGTGAAGAAGATAACTGATTTGTTCAGTTGGTTGGATGACCTTTCGGAACAGTGCTGGCAGAAAATTGGTCTGGCACCATGAGAGGGATTGATGGGTGTGGCCACTATCATGTGCTTTATTGATGCCAATTTCCATGAAATCTTTCTTCATGCGCCACAACTGACTACTGGATGTATTTCTAGTAGTGTGGTTGTCAATTAGAAAGGAATAGTTAAAGTACATATACACTGCTTATAGATATTGTAACCGAATACATAAATATATTTTGTTCTCTAATATTCTAAGGAAAGGCATTTCCCCCCATTTACTTGCTATTCTACTCATTGGAATTCTCAGTGGCTTGTCTGGTATTAAACACACCTGCAATACATAATCAATCTTAGAAGTAGAGTAAGAATTTGAAGATCTACAAATTGAAGCTAGACTCTTCCCTGATTAATTTTTTTTCTTCCCAATCTTATTTCTCTTTTCCATAGCTCCCCTTTGTTGATCAGTTGAAGTATGTGCTTTAGTTTCTTAAAAAGCAAAAGTAGTAACTTTTTAACCTCATATTGTTGGTTTGTTGTTAAGTGCCGTTGAATTCGTTTTGACCCATGGCAATCGTGTGTAAGGTTTCCCAGGAGCGGCTGGTGAGTTTTAAATGCTGACTTTGCAGTTCAAACTGACCTTGTGGTTGAGTGCTTATCCTACAGTTCCACACCCTGTTTAAAATAACAAATTATATAATTATAATTCATTTTCTATTTTTTTTTTTTTTTGAAGAAAAAGAATACAGTTTGGGAACATACAAAATACCTGATGGTTTGGAGACCCTGGGTGATAAAAATGCTTAATATACTCAACTTGTAACCTAAGAGGCTTGAGTCCACTGAAAGGCACCTTGGAAGAAAGAGCTGGCAGTCTGCTTTTTTATAAAAAATCAGCCAGTGAGAACCCTATGGGGCATAGTTCTGTTCTGACACATATTGGCCACCATGGGTTGGAACGTATTCAACAGCAACTGGTTTTACTATGTTATTGTGGGAGAGAGCTATTAATAGCTATAAGCATCTACCATTTGGAAGGTATCTTCTAGGTATTTGGAAGAGGGAAAGCAGGTATCCTACTAGAGTAAGATAATTAGACCTATGTGACTTGATCAATTTTGTTGAAGTCTGTTTTATTCAGAGCATTTTGCAATGCGTAAGAGCTTTTCTCTGTCATTGGTTTTCTTTACTGTTGTTAAGTGCCATTGAGTCAGTTCTGACACAGGAGCTGCTAGTGAGCTTGAACCACTGACCTTGTGGTTTAAACCTACTTTGCAATCCAGTGCATTAATCCACATTGCTTTCATTACTGGTGCATGTAATATTGACTGTTGTAATTGCAGGTTGGCACTTCAAGTTCACCAGTTGCTCCTTGTATACCCTATATAGGGTCTCTATGAGTTGAAGTCGACTCGAAGGCACTTAACAACAACAACATTCTTGAGAATGTTTTATTCATATCACCTGCTTTGGGCACTGATTAAGTTTTGAACTGAGTTTTAAGTAGGCACAGGAGCTTGAATGTAGAACTAAAACTTCAATAGCGGCTTTCCCACTTGACATAAAGTGAGAAATGGAACTTGCTACAATTTGTATTGGCTTGTATTCTGCCAAGGAATGAAGTTTCTTAAATAATAGGAGCAAACATCTTTAAAAAATTGTGAAAAAAAATTTTTTTTTTTTTTTTCTAATGTGAAATGAAAACTGTACTCTGTAGGAAACTAAATTTTGGGGTAATGAATTGAATTTGTCTCATTAAAATTATTAATCCTTTAATGAGAGGTTATGTGAAAATGTTAAACAGAAAGTGTTAATGCCAGTTAAAAATCATCAATATGAAATATATTCAGTTTGAACAGATGGTGTTTGGAAATGAATGGAGAGTAGAAGGAAAATTCTTAGGTGGAAGGAATTTGCTTTCATTCTCAAAGGCTTGGACAGTTGCTGGATTTGGTTTTCTCTAGAGAGAAATACCTAATTCAGATATTTGTGATAACCATTTGTGAAAATTTCCTCAAATTATTAAGTATTCTGGAAATGTAGTTTCTTTTGCCAGGAATGTTTTTTGTGTATTATAAATTAAATAAAAAAAAAAACAAAAAAAAACCTGTTTGTTTTCTGTCTTTTAGGAGCTCAGAAAGCTTTTAATATTATTATAAAACCCTTAGTTCCATATTTAAGCTCTAGTTTATTTACTGTCTTCTAGATGTGTAAGATGTGAGTGTTTAAAGGGCGTGCAGTTTGACCAGCTTCGTTGAGCCAAGTCCCCATGAAGACTAGCATTAGTATTTAAAGATGCACTTTCAGTCATAATTACGGGATAAACTCTTAATAGGGAGGCAAAGAGTGATCAGGAGTCTACGTTAGACAAAACATTCTTCTCAAGCTTCATAGCTGGTACCTAGGAGGTGCTTGCTAAATGCTTTTGAGTGAGAGTTCTGGATGATTGAGATCAGCTGAAATAGGTGAGCTTCTGTGAATAGAGGAGTGGCTGTCTCTGTCTTACCCATAGACAGCGCTATGCCTGGCACAAGGAAGGAGCTCACCCCATCTGTTGAATCTGTGTATGGATGTTACCCGGGCTCAAACACTATTACTTCCTTATGGGTGTTCTAGAATTTAAAAGTATTTTTAGAAGAAAAGACACGCTTCCTCAGCCCCTTTTTCCTTTGTACACACTTTTCTACAGTTACACTTAATGTTGAGAATTGTGAACACTTTTGTTTTCAGTTGAATTTAAAACTTTGCCAAGATCATGAGTTTATAGTGTAAAACTGTGACGCTCAAACAAGGGCTTACTTCTGGTTTTAAAGAAGAATAAGAAAAAAAAAACCTACCCATTACTCATAGTAAAAGGTCAGATTCTCAGTTTTTCTTTGACACTTTCTGGATGTCCAATACAGAAAAAATCTGTTAGAAAAGATATGTGTTTTTGAAATTTTGCTTGAAAAAAAAAAGTGTTAATTTGTCAGCTTGTAACTTTTCCATAAACTTACAAACATTCTACATTCAGAATGTACTCGATTAGGTACACTACTGACATTGGTGTTTTGGGGACCTTACCTGGTGAGAAAGGTAGATTCTCTGTGGAGTTTAGCTCTGTTAATGGTAGTCTCTTATTGATTTCAGAAACTTTTTATTAAAACTATTTCCTAAGTAATCTAAGGTTTGTTTGTATACATATTGCATTGTCACTGAGAACAATGTGAGTATACGTGTGGGACTGTTTTGGGTACCTCAAAAGAGCATGTTATTAGAAATCCAAAGTGTATCTTTAATGTTGCAACAGTAACTGCCCTTATATGCTCTGATTTTATCTCTTCCACTGTCAAAATATTAATTCTCATTTTCTAACCCATTGCTGTTGATTCAGTGTGCCTCAAAGGCATTTTGTAATGCAGGGAATAATTCCCCTGTAAGGTTTCCAAGGTGGGAATCTTTACAGGGTGGCCTGATGTGGTTCTGTGGGTTAGTGCACTGGACCGCAAGGTCGGTTTGAACCATATGGCCAGAGGTTCAAACTGACCAGCCACTCCGCAAACCCTATACAGGGTCATTAAGAGTTGGAACTGACTCAATAGCACTTAACAGCAATCTTTACAGAGTCCTGGTGTGGTCCTGTGGGATAAAGCACTGGACCACAAGGTCGGTTTGAACCACAAGGTCGGTTTGAACCACAAGGTCGGTGGTTCAAACTCACCAGCCCCTCCTTGGGAACCTTATACAGTGTTGCTGTGAGTTGGAACTAACTCAAAGGCACTTAATAACAACAACAAGTTCTATAGAAGCAGACTTCCACATATTTTTCACAGAGTGACTGGTGGGTTTGAACTACCAACCTTTCAGCTAGTAGCCAAGTGCTTTAACCACTGTGCTATCAGGACTGTTTTGCTCTTTCTGGCCCCCATGAAAACTGGGACAGGACATGGTCTCGTAATTGGAGTCTAGCTGATAGTGACCCAGTGATAATTAGGGGATTGTGATTTGGAGGCCTCTCTGCTTCACATGAATGATATCAGATATCAGACTTTTCAGTTTTTTTGTTTATTTGGCAGCTCTGGAAACTAAAAGGGTAGATTTTTAGCACTTGTTACCTTGCATCTGAACCTCCACCTTTTCTCTACTGGGTGATCTTCTGCAAACAGCTTAACTTTACATGTTCTGTGTTGAGTAGAATTAATAATGTTTCCTTTTCTAGAGTGTTGTAAGAAGGCTTTGATATGACAATAAAGTTTGTGTGTGTGTGTGTGTGCAAACAATACTGCAAGTAATAAAAAGAAATCTTAAAACATTTTTACTGTTGTTGCTCTCTATCCACCCCCAGTATGCTTCTGAGAATTAATCATAGTTCTATACAAGGAAAGTGGTTACAGTGTGTCAGGGAAAAAAAACCCACCAGAAATAAGTAATCTATAAAGTTGTACAGTCATAAGGGGACCCAGGTGGGTGGATCTGATGACTTGGCAACTGAGAGAGAGGAGCAAGTATAAATGTTGATTTTATCAGAGCAAGTTTGTGTTTGTATGTGCACACAGGCGGAGGTGGGGATCAAATATAGACTAACGATTAACATGAAGTTCAGGAGGCTACCAAAAGTCTACTGCTTCTTAAATCCTGCGTGTTTAGAGTGTGACCTCAGTGCCTAGTAAAACACAATCTCAAATTTTATCAAAATAGGCTTGTAGTAAACACACGATCTTTTATTACATTTGTGTTTTCTGGCCTCTAGACAAATGCTTTTTCTATTAACCAGTATTAAGTAGATAGTTAATTGTATAATCTTGGTCACTAAATACGTTTTTATTTAAAATTTTTTTCATTTAATTCTGGAATATCCACACTTTCAACTCAGAAGATTTTCCTGAATTTGTTTTGGATTGAAATTGTCAGGTGAACGATTGGTTATAAACCGGTGACCAACCAGGAGGATGTATTCTACTCAATTGTTAGACTTAATTAGATGATTAATTTAATTACTTTAATTAGAAGTTGTTCCATTGGACTTTCCAGAGAATGTAGGGTCATGTAATGGTTTGTAAAAAAAAGGAGTTGTTATAACACAAATTCCTTGGATGGGGGTGGAGTGTGAGAAGTAGTTGTTGTTGTTAAGTGCCGTGGAGTTGGTTCCGACTCATAGTGACCATGTACAGGGTTTCCGAGGCTGTAAATCTTACGGGAGCAGAAAGCCTCATCTTTCTCCCACGGAACAGCTGGTAGCTTTGAACTGCTGACTTTGTGGTTCGCAGCCTGATTCGTAACCACTACGCTACCAGAGCTCCTTGTGAGAAGTGGTAGATGCTTTAAATGCATTCTTTATTTTGTAGAATATGATTGAAAGAGTTGCATAGGCCAGCAAGAAGAGCTCAGTCAGTTATCAAATTAAAATTAGGTTGGAGAATGCCTTAGAGTGTAAATGGAGAATAGTAAACTATTCTTCCTTGGAGATAAATCAAGATTCAGGGGCGTTCCTTTTTAAATCTGCTGGCTGGTAAAGCCATTTGGAGATTTTGGCTAAGATGCTGGTTTATGTATCTTTTTATGTATTGCATTTTCATAATGAGTAGTGTTTTGTTTGTGTTTTTCCCTTTCTCTCCCCTCTCCACAGCATTAGTTATTTAGAGAAGACATTTAACCTATTAAAGTATACACACCCACACACATCTAAAGTTTGTGTGGGGAAACAAATGGCATCAAGAAAGCAACATAAGAAGGAAAAGAAAAATGTATAACGAGAGCAAGCAGAGTGGAAAGTCCGATGAGATGATTAGTTAGTGTCTAGTAGTCCCCAACTCATGGTGACTACCATGTGTTTCAGAGTAGAACTGTACTCTATAGGGTTTACATGCCTGTCATATTTGGGAATGTTTTGCCAGGCCTTTCTTCCAAGGTACCTCTGGGTGGACCTAAAAGGTTACCAGCCTGTATCGTGCTAACCATTTGTGGCACCAGGGACTCTGATTTAGGAAGGTTCATTCAAGGTTCATATCAAGGTTCATTCTCTTTCTCCAACTTGAATACCTCTTGATCGTTAAGATTGGGGCAAGTAAAACTTGAAATAGTCTGTTGGCAATTCATTGTCAGCCTGAGATGATGAGATTGGAATTGTTGTCTAAAATGGAATTATGAGTTTTTAAATTGTAGGTGAAATGTCAATCCATATTTCCATGTCCCATTACTAAAAGTGATTTGTAAAAGTTGAAGCATGTCCCTCGTTAACAGTCCTGTAAATCACTGTTACACTGGGATTTTCGCTGGGTTCAGCATTCATTTGTATGGAATCCTTTGGGGGTGAGGGGCATTGCAGTAGGAATTCCCTATTTCAGTTGTATTGATTTTATTCAACAAGACTTGAACAACAATGCCTCTGAGTGTCAGGAACAGGGATGGTGGCCATAGTGAAAAGATAGTTCCATGCCCTTGGTGGGTAAGAGTGGGAGGAGGCATTCGTCTGCTTCGCGTTCTCTTTGGGTGGTATGCCAAGGTCTGAGTTGCTACTGGTCATATAATTCTTCTCAAGTCAGCCAAGGTGAATGTGATTGTCTTGCCTGTTGGGTGTAGCATTTAAAAGCATGTCCTGTGGAGCCAGACTGTTTGGGTTGGACTCTCAAGTCCTCCACCAATCACCTGTGTGACCTTTGTCCAGTATCAGATCTTTTCTTACTTTCTTCATCTCCAAATTTGGGATCATGAAATACCTAGTTTATAGAATTAAGTGTGCAGGCTAAATACACTTGGATATGTAAGATGTTTAGAATAAATTCTGGCACAAAGTTACACACATAATTACTAATGGAGTCCTGGTGTGGTGCTGTAGGATAAGCACTGGTCTGCAAGGTTGGTTTGAACTGCAAGGTCGGTGGTTCAAACCCACCAGCCACTCCTCAGAAACCCTACACAGGGTTGCTATGAGTCAGAACCTTCTCGTCAGTACTCAACAACAACAACAACAACAAATGATCATTTCTAGGAACTGCTTAAGGATTAATTGTGGTATTAAGTCATACTGTGCTGGAAACAGGTGGTATTTCTTTGCAGAGAAAGTAAAGATTGATGTCGTTTTTGTCTGTGCTCCATTTGGCTATAGCTACTTGATTTTTACCTAAATTGAAGCTTCTTAAGGAATCCCACAATTTATCAGTGATTTGAGTGGTCTTGGCCCTGTGGGTTAATGCACTGGACTGCATGGCTGGCAGTTCATGCTTCCAGCTGCTTGTTGAAAACCCTAAAAAGGGTCGGGACCAACTCAGTAGCACTTAACAAGAACATGACTTGGCAAATGAAGGGAATACTCTTAACACCTTGGTTTTTTAATGGTTAATAGTAATGTCTTTGGAGCTCTGGTAGCGTAGTGGTTGCGAATCAGGCTGTGAACCGCAAGGGCAGCAGTTTGAAACTACCAGCTGTTCCGTGGGAGAAAAATGAGGCTTTCTGCTCCCGTAAAGATTTACAGCCTCGGAAATCTTATGCAGGGTCACTATGAGTTGAACCGACTCCACGGCACATAACCAACCAGCCAATTAATGTCTTTGAACAAAATGTGTGTGCTGATGTTTGAGTGGATTAATGTTCCCAACAGTGGTAATATTGCCCTTGAATAACTTTCAGAAACACTCAGGTGACTCCTTTATTCCCTTTGCAGTTCTTGCTGCCCTTTGATCAACCTGCTGCTGAGAGTTCTCAGGAAAGATTTCATCAGGGACAGGGGATGACTTTCCTTGAATCATACTCAAGACAGGTCTATTCTAAATGGATGTGAGGGCAATTTCATATAATTAGGGAAAGGAAATTTTACCTCTGGTGTTCCTAATCATTAATTATTATAATTAAAATCCATTTACTGTAAGTACTCCAGTGGGATGACAGATCTCTTCAGCATCTAGCATCCCGTGGGTGCTAACAGCGGTTCTGCTCTGTCCTGTAGAGTCGCTCTGAGTAGGAATCAGCTCCCTGGCAGTGGGTTTGATTTGGTTAGGTTGCTAACAAAAGAAGGCCTGGGGGCGCAGTGGTTAAATCACTTGGCTGCGGTTAACCCATTAGCCACTCTGAGGGAGAAAGATTTGGCAGTCTGCTTTGCTAAAGATCACAACCTTGGGAACCTTAGGAGGGAGGCAGTTATACTTTGTCTCACAGGATCCTGATGAGTCGGGATTGACTGGATGGCTGTGGATTTGGTGTTTGGTCTGGGTGCTAATACTTTTTTTGTTGACTATATTTCAAACTCTAAATGCGAACTGCTTTTCAGGAAGCCGAAATGTGTTTGTTCTTCAGGGTAGAGCGACTGTTTGATCTCAGGTGGTACCAATTAGATACCAAGTAAGCAATGCTATATGATTGTTGCAGAACTAGAGAGGCTGATGCAGACCGATAAGACAAATGCCTTTTTACGTTCATGCTAGGTCTGTCTGCCCAGCACAGTAGTCGGTAATGACATGTGGCTGCTGAGTTGTGAACTGTGGTGAGACTCAAGAATTGATGAAAAGATTTTATTTATCTAATTAAATTTAAATCAGATACTTGGCTCTCTCATTAGGAAATTCTGCTTATAGTTGGAGCAACTAACTTGGGTGAGTGAACCTTTTTCAACAGTAAATTTTTTGGGTCTAAATTACAGGTCAGGTAGTTATAAGAAAAATTTAGTATCTGAGTAGAGATATGCAGTTAGTGTGAACTAGACACCAGATTTTGAAGACTTATGAAAAAAATGTAAAATGTCTCAAATTTTATATTTGAGACATATACATCTACGAAGCACACCTTAGTCCTCAAACTGACACTTGAACACTGTAAAGAGGTCTTATGCAGCAGATTTGCCTAAGTTGCCTCTGACCCAAGCTATGGGATTTTCAATAACCTCATGGTAGTGATAGTGGTTATGTGCCGTGGAGTCAGTCCCAACTAATAGCGACCCTGTGTAGGGTTTCTGAGGCTGTTAATCTTTACAGGAGCAGAAAACCTCATCTTTCTCCCATGAGACGTCCAGTAGTTTCAAACTGCTGACCTTGAAGTTAGCAGACGGACTCGTTAACCACTATGCTACCAGAGCTTCTTCAGTAACCTCATACACACGAGAAACCTGGGCAGTGGGTTAGGAAGACCATTTGATGCATTTGAGTTACGGTGTTTGAAGAGAATTTTTAAAGTACCATGGACTGCCAAAGAGCAAACCCGTCTGTGTTGGAAGAATCACAGCCAGAATGCTCCTTGGAAGCCAGGATGGGCAGACTTCATCTCTCATACTTCTCTCTTATCCAAAGGCACCAGTTCCTGGAGGAGGCCATCATGCATGGTAAAGTGGAGAGTCGGAAATCAAGAGAAAGACTCCCAGTGAGATGGATTGGCACAGTGGCAGCAGCAATGGATTCAAGTGTAGCAATGATTGTGAAGTTGGTACAGGACCGAGCAATGCTTTGGTCTGTTGTGCATACAGTCACTATGAGTCAGTACCCACTTGATAGCACCTAACTACAACAACATATAAGAGAGGTTTTCAGTAAGTTTGTGGAAAAATTGAATGAAAAGATAATGGATTATTTCCACAAACTTTTTGAAGCTCTGTGGTATGTATCAGAGTCCTGATGTGGCACTGTAGAATAAGCACTGTACTAACTGCAAGGTCTGTGGTTCAAACCCACCAGCTGCACCTTGGAAACCGTATACAGGGTCGCCATGAGGCAGAACCAACTTGATGATACGTAACAACAGCAACAGTACTATTTATGATTTGTTTGTGATGTATGTATGTATGTATGTATGTATGTAAGTATGTATGTATGTCAAAAATTATCTGCATTACAGTTACATTAAAATGCCCATTTGTGTCCATTGCTGTCAATGATGACAACATTGAGCATGCACTTGAAATGATTATGTTGGATAGATGAGTGACAGTGGATTATCATTTACTAATCTGTCATGGTTCTGCCCATGATATAATCTATGAGAGACTTGGGTTTGGAAAAGTTTCTGTGAGATGGGTACCAAAACAACTCATGGAAAAACATACACAGAAGCATTTGGACATCTGTAACAACATTTGGACCGATACTTGAAGGAAGTTAAAAGTTCCTTAGAAAAAAATGTTATTGGACATGGCTTCATCACTATGAGCCTGAGAGTAAACGGCAGAGTATGGAATGGAAATATCCTCAATCTCTAACTAAGAAAAAGTTCAAAAGTCTACCATGAGCTGGAAAATTGATGCTTATAGTTTTCTGGGATTCTCAAGGGAAACACTATCAGGAAAAATGTTCAGCAGTCAACAGTGCTCCTTACAGTGAGATGTTCACTGAAGAACTGAAGCCTAAACTTCAGATTATAAATGCAGAGGACTACTATCCAAGGGTGTGGTGATCTTGCATGACAGTGCACAGCCACACACCTCTGCCTACACCGCACAACTCTGCAAAAACTTCATTTTGAGGTGTTAGAGCCCTGATCTTGTTCTATCAGATTTTCACCTGTTTGGTCCCCTGAATGCAGTCCTTCAAGGACAAAGATTCACCTCTGATGAAGTAATGAAGACTGTGGTATATTCGTGGTTCAGTCACTTAGTTCAGTCTAAAACAGCTTTAAATAAGGGGATACAAAAGCTTGTGGACTGATGGACAAAATGTATTGAAAACCAAGGAAATTATGTAAAAAGCTGTATTTGTCTTTTCTAATAGTTGATTAAAATAAATTGTACATCCAGAGTATGGATAACTTTTACTTCACCCTTGTGTGTGTGTGTGTATACATATATGTATATGTGTATGTGTGTGTAGACTCCTGGTGTGGCAGTATGGGCTAATGTGCTAAGTTTGAACCACAAGGTCAGTGGTTCAAGTTCACTAGCCGCTCTTTGGAAACCATATACAGAGTCGCTATGGGTCAGAACTGACTTGACAGTACTTAACAACAACTATATATATATATATATATGTATATATATATATATGTATATATATATAATTGTTAAATTGTCTTCTAAACCAAAAACGACACCAGACCCACTGCCATCCAGTCGCTTATGATTCATAGCAACCCTAGATACCAGAGGTAGGCCTGTGAAATCATGTGTGCCCATGAAAGTATTTGGTCTGGCCCTGCCAAGACAATGACATTAGAGGTGAATAAATTAAATGTTTGACCAAATATAGCACGCTAATTTTTAAGTTCATAATTTTGTATGGCCTGTGAATGATGCTATAAATTTTGGTAGAAAAAAGACTCACCACCCCTGCTATCTAAGGTTTCCAATACTGTAACTCTTTGTGGGTGCATACAGACTCATCTTCCTCCCACAGAGCGCCTGGTGAATTTGAACTACCAGCTTTGTGGTTAGCAACCCAGTGCTGAACCCACAGTGCCACTAGGGTCCGTATTGTTGTTGTGTGCCATTGAGTTGGTTCTGGCTCATGGTGGCTCTGTATAGGGTTTCTGAGACTATAAATTTTTGCATGAGCAGAAAGCCTCATCTACAGTCTATAGAAATAGACATTGAGCCACATTGTGCTAGGCTGTTCCCAAATATTTGTGTCTTTGGAAGCTTTTTAAATTTACTTCTTTGTGCTTCTGTTTTGGTAGTTCATGTTATAGAAGAACTCATGAGTCTAATAAATAAAATGATCAGCATAATATTTATTGATCTGGAAAACAATCTCAGTCTTCTCTCTTGTAATTTCTAATGAGTGTTTTACAAGTAGATTTGCTGGTGAGGTTGATTTAAATCTGAGAAGATTAAAGAGCCATGACTAAAATATGAGGTCGTTAAATGACACTTTATGTGTGTGGTTGTTGTTGTTAGGTGCGGTCAAGTCAGTACTGACTTCTAGCGATCTTATCCACAACAGAACAGAACACTGCCCGGTCCAGTGTTAATCTCACAATCCTTGCCACACTTGAACCCATTGTTACTGCCAGTGTGCCAATCCGTCTCATTGGGTTCTTCCTCTTTTTTTATGACTTTCCACTTTACCAAGCATAATGTCCTTCTCCAGGGACTGATCCCTCTTAATGTATGTCTGAAGTATGAGAAACGAAGTCTGGCCATCCTGGCTTCCTATGAGCACTCTGGCTGTACTTCTTTCAACACAGTAATGTTTGTTCTTTTGGCATGGCGCTTTAAAAATTCTCTTCCAACACTATAACACAAATGGATCAATTCTTTTACCATCTTCCGTATTCATTGTCTAACTTTCACACACATGTGAGGTTATTGAAAATACCATGGCTTGCGTCAGCCGCACCTTAGTTCTCAAACTTAGTTATATAACAATAAATGTTGCACTCATTTTTAAATTGCAGTGTTGGTTTTTTGTATGTTTTGGAGAATGAATAGTAATATTTACAAAACTATTGATCATGCCTCACTTCTTTTAACCTCTTTATAGATTATAACTTTTGTGTTTTGCACTTCAGAGCTCTTTGCCAGAAGTGCAAGGGAATTTCTTCTCTTTCTTTCCTCTCAAGCGTGTTTGGGACATGGAGATGTGGATGTATTTTTTCAGAAAGAATGGCAGATGGTGTGAATTTCATTAGGAATGCTTGCCTCCTCAGGTCTTCTTCTTCAAATGGAGCTGCATGAAGGCTGGGACGAAGATTGGGCCTCTTTAATATGGGGAGCTCTCTAAAAAAAAAAAGCCTGGTTAAGAGATTGCGTCTCCAAGCCAAATTGCCTGGGTTTGAATCTCATGTTGGCCATGTCTATAAATTTCAGACACGTAGCTTGAGCTCTCTATTTCAGTTTCCTTATTTGTAAAATCAAGTTAATGTTAGAAACTAACTCATAGGAATACTGAGAGGTTTTAGTGAATTAAACACAACTTCTGGCAATATGTTAAATAATCTAACATAAGTATGTTTAAAAAAAAAATAATTTGAATATCACAAATGAAAATTAGAGTACAGCCTGCGTTGTTAGGTTCTGAAAGGGCTCACCTTCCTAGACCAGTCAGGAATAATAAGTGAATGGGGCACACGTGATTTCTGTCTTTTGGTGCTCTAACACTGAGATGGTGAAATAAGAGATTATACATTTGTAGGTCAGTGGAAGTTTCCAAATGTTTTCATCATTTTATGAACATCACACTTGTATTTAGGAATATTACAAATGCTGCCATGTAGTTTATCATTTATCTTCTACTTTATAATTAGTTAAAAAAAAATATAAAACCTAGGGTAAAGAAGATTAATGTATTTGAACATCATAAACTATGATGATGTGTTGATATTGGAGTATTTATAATATGTGCTTGTCAAGTAAATTTTGCAACTTAGACTTTATTTGCACATTTGTAATAAATCATCTGAAGGAACTGTAGCTTATATTTAATGTTTTTAAATTTAATTTTCTTAGCGTTTTAATTGCATTTGCCTTTGATAGCCAATGTTGCTTTATATTTGAATTATTCCAAACATTTGAAGATAAACACATGAAAGTTTATATTGGAATCAAGGATTTGTGATATATATATAAGTGATAGGACCTCGTTTTGTTTTTTTAACTATAAAGGAATGAGAAAGCTCAAGCATTATTTTATTAGAGCTTTTGAGTCATAGTATTTGTGAATGGTAAAGGGGACCCTCTAGGGAAGTAAAAAGTTTTTCAGATAAGAAACTGTATCTAAAATGTCTCTTCCTGTATAAAATGAATGCAATACATAAATTTCTCTAAATTGTACACTTCCTTAACACATTTTAAATCACCCCACCTTACACACCTGACAAATGGAATAGCCTCACTTTTGTGGACTATGTCTCTGTCATCAGGGGAAGATACACCAGTGTATGGCACTGTGTCCTATTGTTGGTCACATTGATCTGGTCTTAGTGATTCTTGCGCAGGTATGATAACATTGATTGTGTGTATTTCTCTCAGGACATTTTGGAATATGTGATGTTTCTGGTATCTGTAATTAAGTGGAAGGTACATCCATGTGAAGGCATTTGTTGGAATACATCTCAATAATGGTTTTAAAATGATTGCCTGCTATGAGGCTTCCCAAAGAGCCCTGGACTGCAAGGTTGGTCTGAATAGCAAGGTCAGTGGTTCCAAGTCGCCAGCCGCTCCTCAGAATCCCGCTGTAAGTCAGAACTTAACAACACTTAACAACAACGTTTCGAGTTTTACAGCTGACACTGTAGGCCACCCAGCTTTCATGTTCTTAGATGTTTGTGTGGCTAAAACCTGGTTTTAAATTTGTGTGGCTAAACCTTGTTTTAACTCCATGGTTGTGCTTCATTTGGGTTGTCAGTCTTTTAGATGGCTTTAAAGCTGTTCCTGGTTCTGAATGTAACCTGTAAATTTTTTGTCTAGTATGTGCCTGTTCCAAGGAGCTCTGGTAGCATAGTGGTTATGAATTGGGCTGTGAAGCCTCGGGGTCTGCAGTTCAAAACTACCAGCTGTTCCGCGGGAGAAAGATGAGGCTTTCTGCTCCCGTAAAGATTTGTAGCCTCGGAAACCCTGTAGAGGGTCGCTATGAGTCGGAACCGACTCCACGGCACATAATAACAACAGTGTGCCTGTTCCACCACTCATTTGTCAGTTTGTCATACTGTGGTGGCTCATGTGTTGTTGTGATGATGGAAACTATGCCTCTGGTGTTACAAATACTAACAGGTTTACTTATGCTGGACAGGTTTAGCAGAACTTTCAGATTAACACAAATTGAGAAGACATAGTGAGCTGCTTCTGAAGAAATTGCCGTGGGAAATCTTATGAATAGTAGTGGAACATTGTCTGATAATAGTGCTAGAAGATGAAGCTCTCCGATTGAAAGGCACTTCAAATAAGACAAAGGAAGAGCTACCTCTTCAAAGTAGAGTCGTCCTAAATGACATGAATGAAGTAAAGCTTTCAGGACTTTAATTTGCTGATGGGGGGTACAGCTCAAACTGATAAGAAACAATAGCAAACCTTCATTAATAATTGGAACCCAGAATCTAGGAAGTATGAATCAAAGGATACTGAACATTGCCAAAAATGAAATGAGAGTGCTTGAAGATTGATAATGGTAGGCACTAAGATATGGGCTGGTGTGAGCGGAAATGGATTGGTGTTGACCGTTTTCAGTAGGATAAACACATGGTCCACAAAGGCGAGAATGACAAATTGAAGAAAGTACAGCATCATCAAAGTGAACATTTCAAGATCTATCCTGAAACACAACACCATCATTGATAGGATAATATCCATTTTCCTACAAGGAAGACCAGTAGTTGGAAATTAACACCTTGGTGATAGAAATGATACTGGAGATAGCATGATAGAATTTTGCAAGACTAATGACATTGCAAATACCATTTTTAAACAATATAAATGACTGTACATGTAGATCTCACTAGACAGAATATACAGGAGTGAAAGCAACTACATATTGGACATAAACGATGGAGTAGTTTAATATCACAAGGCTAGGGGCCAACTATGGAATAGACCATCAGTTACTCTTATGCAATTTCAAGTTGAAGCTGAAGAAAATTAAAACAAGTCCAAAAGAAATTGTTGTTGTTATGTGCTGTGGAGTTTACATTAAAACATGCATGAAAGGTAACGTTTGACCATTGAGTATATCCCAGTTAATTTAGAGATGGTTTCAAGAATCGAGTTGATGCTGAACAGTGGTGATCAAAGACCAGACTAGTTGAGGAATGAAATAAAGGACATAAAAAGACAGGAAAGAAGAAAAGACCAAAGAGATGTCAAAAGAGACTCTGACATGTGCCTTGAATGGAGAATAGTAAGATAAAAGGAAGAAAAGATGAAATAAAAGAGATAAACTCAAGATTTCAAAGAGTGACCTAAGAAGGCAAAATAAAATAATTTAGCAAAATGTGCTCATGAGGAATCTGTACATGGACCAAGAGGCAGTTGTTCAAACAGAACATGGGAACACTGGATGGTTTAAAATTAAG
The DNA here is from genome assembly GCF_000296735.1 of Chrysochloris asiatica. Taxonomy (NCBI): domain Eukaryota; kingdom Metazoa; phylum Chordata; class Mammalia; order Afrosoricida; family Chrysochloridae; genus Chrysochloris; species Chrysochloris asiatica. The sequence goes on from NW_006408583.1 coordinate 5,717,032, forward strand.
AAAGGTGTGTGACAGGGTTGTATTCTTTCACCATAGTTATTCAACCTGTATGCTGAGCAAATGAATGATACAAAAAGCTGGGTTCTATGAAGAAAAATGTAGCATCAGGTTGGGAGGAAGACTCATTAAAAACGTACAATATGCAGATGATACAACCTTGCTTGCTGAAAAGTGAAGAGGACTTAAAACAGTTACTGATGAAAATCAAAGAGCACAGCATTCGATATGGATTACATCTCAATGTAAAGAAAACAAAAAAAAATCCTCACCACAGGACCAATAAACAACATTTTTGTCAATGGAGAAAAGATTGAAGTTGTCAAGGACTTCATTTTTCTTGGATCAACTATCAACACTCACGGAAACAGCAGTCAAGAAAGCAAATGACATATTGTATTAGGCAAATCTGCCGCACAAGATCTTTTTTAAAGTGTTGAAGAGCAAAGATGTCAGCTTGAGGACTAAGGTGTGCCTGACCCAAGCCATGGTATTTTCAGTAACGTCATATGCATGCGAAAGCTGGACAGTGAATAACGAAGACTGGAGAAGAATTGATGCTTTTGAGTTGTGTTGGAGGAGAATATTGAAAATGCTATGGGCTGCCAAAAGAACCAACAGATCTGTGTCTGAAGAAGTGCAGCCAGAGTGCTCCTTGGAGGCCAGGATGGCCAAACTTCTTCTATCATATTTTGAACAAATTGTCAGGAGGGACCAGTCTCTAGAGAAGGATATCATGTTTGGTAAGGTGGAGGGTCAGAGAAGAAGAGGAAGACCCCCAGCAAGATGAATTGGCCAAGTGGCAGCATTGATGGATTCAAGCGTGGCAACAGTAGTGAGGTTGGTCCAGGATCGGGCAGTGTTTCATTCTGCTGTGCATAGGGTCTCTATGAGTCTGTAAGGATTTGATGGCATCTAACAACAACAACAAAACCTTTTATCATTATCACCTAGCACTGTATAGTGGTTTTTATGAAGTTCACTCTTCGGGCAGAGGGAAGGAGTAGTGTTGGAAAACTCAGTGTATTTTTCTGTGAAAATGATAGCCGTCAAAATCGTAGCGTTAGAAATGTCTTTCTCATGATCAGATACTTTCTTCTTTTATTACTGCAGGCACTGCCAAAACCTAGGACACTTGGCTCACAGGGCCATGGCATGATTTCTGTTCTGGTTGTAGGGTAGATACCACAAATGCATTTTATTCTTTCTGTTCTGCTATCCACTTCAGCAAAAAATAAATAAATAAATAAATAAAATAAAATGCTTATAATCTCATTCCATGGCTTGAATTAATGACACAAACGTAGATTTCTGACTCTTTGATTTTTCTAATGGATTGATTGGCTCTTTGCCGGCTTAACTACATTAAGAAGGGAAAAAAAAAATCTCCCTTTAGAAATTACAGTCAGAAATGTACCTGCAATGGACTTTTAAAAGCTCTTTTATATTTAATAAGTACAGGAGATCTTTATAAGCTTGAGACATTCTCTCCTCATAGTCAACAATCCGTCGTTTAGTAATAGAATCACATAGCTGTGCCTGCCTCTTGATGGATTAAAAGGCAGCCTCCTTGGGTCTAATTTATGCCTTGTTTCGGATGTTTCTGGTTGAAGGATGGATGGGCCTCCTCCCACTTTTCCTGTCTAAGTTAACATTTACCAGTGTCAAACAGTTGTTGAGCACATGGTGGTATATTTGAGGATGTGAAGCCCATAGAGGTGAGCTGATCAGCTAGCTAATTGGGTCTCCTGGACCATATTAATTGTGGCGAGCACTTGGACTCCACGAGGCCCCTGCTGCCTGTCCGAACCTATTACACTAATCCTAAATATGCTCATCGCAGAGTCTCTTCCTGCCCAGGGAATGTGTTTTTTGTTTGTTTGTTTTTTCAGTAACTATTTTGTCTCTCAGTACTCAAATATTTTATGATTGATTTTTTTTTGGATGTGCATTTTCTTCCTCTTGGGTTCTATTAAAAGTGCGCCATGTCTAAGAAAGCATTGAATTCTCTCCCTACTTTGGCACCAGAGCTTCTGTGCTAAACCTAATGAATCCTCTGCTGTTGTTGAAGGTCTTTATGGTTATGTGGCCATGAAAGCCTTGGTTTTTGTAGTTTGAAATGATTAGTCTCACTTTTGTAGACCCTGAGTAGTGTCTTTTTTTCCTATTTGTGTAAGGGCTTATAGGTAGTAGGTTTTTGAGGAGGCTTTACAGAAAACAGCTTGTTTTTAATAGAAAACTCTCCTTTTCTATTTACCTCTATGAAATAAGGCAGGTTACTGAAGCTCATTCATTTTTATATAATCTTTTCAATTCATAAATGATATCTGAATTTTAAAATAGTTGACATTCCCAACAATCAGGAGATAATACTAATTTATAGGATTATAGGAGAAAACACAGCATCACTAAATTGGACTTTTCCTCAATTTGCTAAGAGATTGAAAACCCTAAATGATGGACCTATAATGAAAATCAATCCCTCCATCCCCATCATTGCGGTTGCTAATTGTGACTTGCTTTTTTGAAAGTTGAGTCAATTCTTTCATAATAGTAGCTTTTCAAAGACATGTCTATGAAATTTTCATTAAAAAACTGTCAAATATTTCTCTTTTGAAAATCTGTGTTTTGTATAGTAAATGTTGAGTTTTCTGGTGCTAGATTATTTTGCAGACATTAAAATGGCATTGTCTTGGATGCTCTATTAACACAGGATAAAGTTCATGATGTAAGTTGAGAAAGCAAGTCTAACTTATATACTGTATGACTACAACTATGGTAATTTTTCACTTACTTGAACATCGAATATTTTGAAATCTTTTCCTATTTGATAAATGTTAATAGTGGTTATTCCTCTACGGTAGGTTCATGAGGGATTTTCATTTTAAGATGTTTCTAAACTTTCTAGGTTTTCCATACTGTAGCTCTAACAACAGAAAAAATGTTTGAAATGTTTGCAGGTAAGTTTTTTTAAAAGATTCACTTCGGTTGAGCAATATATTCTAGAGATTACAAAGACTTTATTATAGGGAATATCTCCATTATGTGGAATAAGTACTAGCTGGTAAGGTTTAATGCTTTGCTTGCGTCCTGACACATACAGACCAGTACTAAATCTGTAATTGAACACAGCTGTGAAGAAAACTTTGCAATTGATTTCATTTGGTCATCTTTGTGATTGTTTGAATAGTTGGAAAAGATTTGCTGGCTTACTTTGATGACATATAATGGATATTTTGTAAGCATTCTTTTAGTGGTTTGACAAAGCAAAATGCAAAAAAAAAATTTTTTTAAGCTTCATGTGAATGAGTATTTGCAAAAGAGGAGATAGGGAGTTCTTATGGGAATTTGAAAAGAAAAAATTCATATGTGTTTAGAAAATTCCATGGAATCAACCAATGTAAAAGTGCTTTTACTCATTGAATGGCATACTTCCTTTTATAGTATTGATTAGGTAAATCTGCTGCAAAAGACTTCTTTTAAAGTATTAAATAACAAAGATAATCACTTTAAGGACTAAAGTGCACCTGATCCAAGTGGTAGAATTTTCAGTCACTGTGAAAGGTGGGCAAGTGAGTAAGAAAGAGTGGAGAAGAATCGATATATTTGAATTCTGGTGTTGGAGAACAGTATTGAAAGTGCCAGAACCTGTCTTGGGAAAAGTACAGGCATATTGCTCCTTAAAAGTGAAGCTGGTCTGGAGAGGGACATCATACTTGATACAGTGGGAGGTTCTGCAAAAAAAAAAGGAAGATGACCCCTAACAAGATAGATTGACACATTGGTGTAGCAACAATAGGCTCAAATATAACAGTTGTAAGGATGGCACAGAATCAGGCATTGTTTCATTCTGTTTTGGATAGACTGACTGTGAGTTGGAATGGACCTGAAGGCACCTAACAGCAAACTTTTTCCTTTCCTCATTTTCACTGTTGTTGTTAAATACCGTCGAGTTGGTTCCAACCCATAGCAACCCTATATAGCCTTTCCTAGGAGCAACTGGTGAGCTTGACCCACCGACCTTGCAGTTCAAACCATCCTTGCAGTCTAGCGCAGCAACCCCAGGTGCCACACCAGAACTCCACAGCACCACACCAGCACACTTTCACTAGCAATGTTCATTTCAAGCACTTTCTATGATAATCACCACCAGTATCTGGTAAGTCAATTCGGAATCATGGCATCTCCATTTCCATCAGAGTGGTTTTTAATGGGTGAGTTTTCAGAAGTAGATCACCAATCCTTTTTTCCCCAAGGTGCTTCTGGGTGGATGTGAAATCTTGAGAACTCCTAGGTGACATACAGAAGGCATTTATCCAACAACTCTTGGTCAAGATCTAAAAAATGTCCTTTTGTATGTGTGTGCATTCCAAAGAATTCCTGAACATCTAGCTGTGCTCATGTGGAACCTGTACACAAATCAAGATGTAGCGGTTTGATCAGAACAAGGAGATACTGTGTGGTGTAAATTAAGAAGGTGTGCATGAGTGTTGTATAGTTGTATACTTATTCATTATGTGTCCTGAGCAAATAATCCCAAGAAGAAGAAGAAGATGGCATCAGGATTGGAGGAAGACTCATTAACAGTTTGTGATATGCAAATGACACAGTTTTCCTTGCTGGGAGCAAAGAGGTCTTAAAGCACTTACTGATGAAGATCAAAGACTACAGCATTCAGTGTGGATTAGGCCTCAACAGAAAACAAAAATCCTCACAACTTGACCAACAAACAACATCATAATAAACAGAGAAAGATTGAAGCTTTTAAAGGATTTCATTTTACTTGGATTCAAAAATCAACACTGTGGAAGCATAAGTTAGTAAGTCAAACAATGTTTGCATTGTGCATATCTGCTATAAAAGACCACTTTATATTGTTAAAAAGCGAAGATAACACTTTGAGGACTAAGGTGCTCCTGATCCAAACCATGGTATTTTCAGTCAACTCATATGCTTGTGAAAACTTGAATAAAGAAAACTGAAGAAGGTATGGTACTTACCAACACCAACAAAGAATATTGAATATACCGTGGAATTTTCCAGAAGAACGAACAAATTGGTGTTGGAAGAAGTATAGCCAGAATGTTCCTCACTACATAGGATGGTGAGATTTTTGGCATGGTATCAGGAGGAACCAGTGTATGGCTGACACCATGTTTGGTAAAAGTAGAGGGTCTTCAAAAAAGTAGACTCAGTAAGATGTATTGATACAGTGCTTCAAATATAGCAACGGTTATGAGAATAGTGCACGATCGGGCACTGTTTTGTTCTGTTATACACAGGGTTGCAGTGAGTTGGAATTGACTTGGCAGAACCTAACCACTTAGCTCTGAGTCTTGGCTGTCATTAACCTTAGTCATACTCAATATAGAAATACAATTGTGATACAGGAATATTATGATTATACTAAAATGATGTTAATGTGACAGGAATATTTTCATGAACTGCTTTTTGTAAGCAAGCATTGTTTAATACTGGAGCTGGTCAACTATTTGAACTAACTTGAGGTAATGGAATGAGATCTCTTAATTGCCCCTTTCGCTCACAAATTCTGATTTGGCTAAGAGTTATAGAGTTCAGTAATTAGAACTTCTGATTTCAACATATTTTCAAATTGAGCACAGCTTTGCACCCAAGAACAAAGATGTTGTTGTTGTTATTTTTGATGATGTTGTTAAATCAGTTCCAATTGATAGCAACCCTGTTTAGGCTTTCCAAGGATCAACTGGTGGGCTTGAACCTCTGACCTTGTGGTTAGCAGTCCAGTGCTTATCCTGCAGCACCACAACAAGACTCCAAAGATAGTGTCACTGCAAATGAGAGGTAGTTGAATTAAATTTGTTTAAAAAGCAAAGCAAAACAAAAACCTGATCAAACAAAACCATTTTTCTGTAATTTAAGACCTTTGTTTCATTTTAGAGTCCTGGTCAGGCTACATAGGATAAGCACTAGACTGCTGACTGCATGTTCAATGGTTGAAACCCACCAGCTGCTCCTCAGGATCCTTATTCAGGGCCGCTCTGAGAGGCCAGGATGGTGAGACTCTGTTTCTCATATTTTGTACATGTTAGAAGGAGGGACCAGTTCCTAGAGAAGGACAACATCATGTTTGGTAGAGAGTCAGGCAAAAAGAGGAGGACCCCCAATGGGATGGATTGGCACAGTGGCAACAGCAGTGGGCTCATCTGTAACAACAGTTGTGAGAATGAAGCATGACCCTTCAGTGTTTCTTTTTATTCTGCGTGGGGGTGCTAAGAGTTGGAACCTAACAACAACATCAATGAGTGAGAACCGACAGCTCGACTCTTAACAACGTCATCCCATTTTAGGTTTTCTGCTAGAGCTGGTGATTTTTCAACATTAGAACCACCTGCACAGTTCGAAAATACCTTGGTTGAATATCTAGATATGTTTCTTAATGGTCTTGGGTGGGTCCTAGCATTCTCCCAGGTGTTTTTCATGTTCGGTCGGGGTTGATAATCCTGTGTTGGGCCCTTGGTACTAATAGATGTTTGTAATATGAAACTTGCAGTCTGATTTGTCTGGACCTTGGATTTCAGTGCACCCGGAACTTCCAACCAGTACAGATGAAGATTTCTTACACTTTGGACTTAGCTATATTAACTGATGAGTCTTTGAACATTCCTACAGTAGGTTGCTGTCTTGGGCTGAGTGGTGACCCCAAAGACATGCCCATATCTTAATTTTGTTGTTGTTGTTCAGTGATGTGGAGTTGGTTCTGACTCATATAACCTTGTATAGGGTCCCCAAGGATCAGCTGGTGAGTTTGAACCACTGACATTGTGGCTAGCAGTACAGTGATTATCCTATAGCCCCATTCTAGGACTTAATTTTGGGGACCTGTAAATGTTACTTTATTTGGAAAATGGGTCTTTGCAAATGTGATTAAGTGAAGTATTTTGTGATGAAGAATCATCCTGGAGCATTTGGTGGGTCTTAAATGTCTCCATAAGTGCCTTATAAGAGAAAGGCCAAGGGAAATCTGATAGCAGACACAGGAGAAGGCAAACCAAAGATGACAAGAGATTGGAGTGATGTGACAACCAATCAAAGGATGCTGGCAGCTCCAGAAGCTGAGAGAAGCTAGGGACAGATTCTCCTCAGAGCCTCCAGAGGGAGCACAATTCAACGGAAGATTCAACTCAGTGAAATGGGTTTTGAACTTCCGGCCCCCGGGACTGTGAGAAAATAAATTTATGTTGCTTTTAAACCATCAAGCTTGTGGTAATTTTTTACAGCAGCCACAGGAAACTAATACAGCTACCTGTTAGATAATAGCTGAGGTTTGGTGGTACTCCATGCCTGTAATTTAGCATCATGTATGTATTAGGGTTAATAGATAAAATATTAGAGGAAGGCTTTTTATGAAAGTGTGTGAACACACACATATTTATACACACAGAGGTTATAATCTTAATGTGATCGAGATAAAGATTGAAATAATTAGAATAGGTCTTTAACCTCAATTAGATGCTCATTAGATTTAAGCTGTATTTAATGATGAAGCAAAAGAACACGGTTAATGAACATGTACTAAATGATAGAACTATTTCGTTGTAGATTTTTTTCTAAAAACGTGAGAGATAGCTAGGGATTTGTGATAAACTTTCATTCTACTGGGAGCAGATAGTCTCCTCTAACACTGTGCAGCTTTGGTTCTAAGATGTGTCCCTTTCCTTGTTTCTGAAAGCAAGATGTCTTACCAATAAATGTGCTCATTTCGTGTATTTCCTCTCACACCATACCAGGGAAGTATCAGAGCAGCCACAAACGCCTGACAGAACCATGCGATACAGGTGTGGACATTCTTTTTTGTTTTATTATCTGTTCATTGGTCTTTCGCTGTCTGTGCACCTCCATTCTAATGACTAGAGGGGATGCCTGAGGGAATGGACACCCCACCACACCCATGGAGGGTTCTACTATGCATGCACACAGATCTCCTCTAAATTTAAAGTGACACTTTCCATTTAAAACTAAACGGCCACCAATCGTCTGTCAGTTTGTCTTACTGTGGTGGCTGTGAGTTGCTGTGATTCTGAAAGCTATGCCACCAGTATTTTAAATACCAACCGGGTCGCCCATGGTGGACAGGTTTCAGATGAGCTTCCAGATGAAGACAGACTAGGAAGAAAGAGTAATGAACTACTTCTGAATATTTAGTCTCTGAAAACCTTATGAGTAGCAGAGAAACACTGTCAGATAGAGTGCTGGAAAATGAGCCCCTCAGGTTAGAAAGCACTTAGAATGTGACTGGGGAAGAGCTGCCTCATTAAAGTGGATTTGACTGTGTTGATGCAAATGGAGTAAAGCCTGAGGGATAAAAGCCCATGGGACCTTCATTTGCTGATGGGGCACAACTCAAAATGAAGAAAAACAGCTGTAAACATCCATTGAAAATAGGAACATGGAATGTACGAAGTATGAATCTGGGAAAATTGGAAATTGTGAAAAATGAAATGGAACACATAAACATTGTTATCTTAGGCATTAATGGTACTGGCCATTTGGAATCTGACAACTACATGGTTTACTAGGCCTGGGAATGACAAATTGAAGAGGAATGGTGTTGCATTCATTGTCAAAAACAATATACTCAGATCAGTCATGAGGTACAGCGCTGTCTATGAGAGGATAATATCCATGCGCCTACAGGATAGCCCTCTTCTCGGAAACCCTATACAGCGACCTGCTATGGGTCGGAATCGACTTGATGGCACTTAACAACAACAACAACAGGGAAGTCCAGTTCATAGCACTATTATTAAAATTTACGCACCAACCTCTAAAGCCAGGGGTGATGAAATAAAAGAATTCTACCAACTGCTTCAATCTGAAATTGATCAAACATTCATCAAGATGTATTGATCATTACTGGTGATTGGAATGCAAAGGTTGGGAGCAAAGAGGAAGAATCAGTAGTTGGAAAAATATGGCCTTGGTGATAGAAATGATGCTGGAGAACGCATGATAGAATTCTGCAAAACCAATGATTTGTTCATTTCAAATACCTTCTTTAGACAGCATAAGAGACGAATATACACATGTTCCTCGCCAGATAGAATACATAGAAATCAAATTGACTACATCTGCAGAGAGAGACAATGGAAAAGCTCCATATCATCAGTCAAAACAAGGCCGGGGCAGACTGTGAAACAGATCATCAATTACTCATACGCAAATTCAAACTGAAGCTGAAGGAAATGAAAACATGTCCACAAGAGCCAAAATATGACCTTGAATATATCCCAACTGAATTTAGAGATCATCTGAAGAACAGATTTGATACATTAAACACTAAAGACTGAAGACCAGAAGAGTTGTGGGATGACATCAAGAACATCATACAAGAAAAAAGCAAAAGTCATTGAGAAGACAAGAAAAAAAGGAAAAGATCAAAATGGATGCCAGAAGAGACAGTGATATTTGCTTTGCAGCATAGAGATGCTAAAGCAAAGGGAAGAAATGAGGAGGTCCTAGAGCTGAACAGAAAATTTCAAAGATCAGCTCAAGACGATAAAGCCAAATATTATAACAAAATGTGCAAAGATCAGGAATCAGAAAACCAAAAAGGAAGAACATGCTCAGCATTTCTCTAGCTGGGACAACTAAAGAAAACATTTAAGCCTTGACTTTGGTTATTGAAAGATGCACTGGGCAAATTATTGAATGATGCAGAACTCATCAAGAGAAGATGGAAGGAATACACAGAGTCACTGTATTAAAAGGAAGTGGTTAATGTTCAACCGTTTCAAGAGGTAGCATATGATCAAGAGCCAGTGATCCTGATGGAGGCAGTCAAAAGTGCATTGAAGGAATTGGCAAAGAACAAGGCACCAGGAATTGATGGAATACAAATTTAAATCTTTCAAGAAAGTGGGGTGGCACAGGAGGCACTCACTCATCTCTGCCAAGAAATTTGAAAGACAACTATCTGGTCCACTGATTGTAAGAGATCCATATTTGTGCCCATTCCAAGAGAGGTGACCCAACAGAATGCAGAAATCATTGGACAATATCTTTGATATCTCATGCGAGTAATGTTTTGCTAACGGTAATACAGAAATGGCTACAATCATACATTGACAGAGAACTTCTAGAGGTTTAAGCCAGATTCAGAAGAGGCCGTGGAATGAGGGGATATCATTGCTGATGTCTGATGGATCCTGGCTGAAAGCAGAGAATATCAGAAAGATGTTTACCTGTGCTTTATTGACTATGCAAAGGCTTTCAATTGTGTGGATCATAACAAGCTATGGACAACATTGTGAAGTATGAGTATTCCAGAACACTTAATTGTGCTCATGAGGAATCTGTACCTGGACCAAGAAGAAGTTGTTAGAACAGAACATGGGAACACTGAATGTTTTAATATTAAAAAAGGTGTGTGACAAGGTTGTATTCTTTCACCATACTTACTCAACCTGTATGCTGAGCAAATTTTCCAAGAAGCTTGGTTATATGAAGAAAAGCATGGCATCAGGATTGAAAGAAGACTCATTAACAACCTGTGATACGCAGATGATACAACCTTGTTTGCTGAAAGTGAAGAGGACATAAAACATTTACTGATGAAGATCAAAGAGCACAGCCTTCGGTATGTATGGATTACATCTCAATGTAACGAAAACAAAAATCCTCACCACTGGATCAGTAAACAACATTCTTATCAATGGAGAAAAGATTGAAATTGTCAAGGACTTCATTTTTCTTGGATCAACTATCAACATTCATGGAAGCAGCAGTCAAGAGATCAGACGAAATATTGCATTAGATAAATCTGCTGCACAGGAACTTTTTAGTGTTGAAGAGCAAAGATGTCAGCTTGAGGACTAAAGTGTGCCTGACCCAAAAAACCAACTTATTGATATTTTCAATAACCTCATATGCATGCAAAAGCTGGATAGTGAATAAGGAAGTTCGTAGAAGAATTGATTCTTTTGAGTTTTGGTGTTGGAGGAGAATACTGAAAGTGCTATGGGCTGCCAAAAGAACCGATAGATCCGTTTTGGGAGAAGTGCAGCCAGAGTGCTCCTTGCGGCCAAGATGGCCAAACTTTGTCTCTCATACTTCAGACATACTGTCCGGAGGGACCCGTCACTGTTTGATAAGGTAGAGGTTCATAGAAAAAGAGAATTAGCCAAGTGGCAGCATCAGTGGACTCAAGCGTGGCAATAGTGGTGAGGTTGGCCCAAGATCAGGCAGTGTTTCGTTCTGCTGTATATAAGGTTGCTATGGGTCAGTACCGACTTGATGGCACCTAACAATAACAATAACACACTGTTACATAATTAATGGTTTAGTTCTGAAATAAAAATGTCTTAGAATTGTGGCACTTCAGCAAATATATTGCTTGAGGCTTGGTATTCAATTTGAGCACATTTGTTGAACTATGTTATGTAAGAAGGCAGGCAGCACCTCTGTGAAGTTCTGAACCCTGTGATTCTCTAAGTTAATTGCTGTTCTTAACTTCATTCCCCAGGAACTACCAGTAGAAGACCAAACTGAATCTTATCGTACCTTACAGAAATACAGAATGTTTAGGGAAAAAAAGCATGGGCTTCTGAAGGAGGCAGGCCTCAGTTCTTCGAAGGGCACTGCTGCATTAGTTATGACACTTGGCAAGCCGGTTCATTCGTTGCTTTATTTTTAATGGTGGTGGTGGTGGTGGTAATATTTATATTGAAGAGCTGTGGGGACTAAAAGGAGTGACTATTAAAATGTTAAATCAGGCATGTCTAAAACTCTGTGGAGTCCTAGTGTGGTGCTCTGGGTCAGTGCGCCAGACTGCAAAGCCGTTTGAACTGTGAGGTTGGCAGTTCAAGCTCACCAGCTTCTTCTAGGAAACCCTATAAAGTGTCACTATGGGTCGGGATTGACTTGACAGCACTTAACAGCAACACAAAACTCTGTAGCCTACTGTTATGTGCCGTTATTTTTGTCAAACCTAAACTTGATGCCCAGTAAGGACTGGAATTTTATGGAATAAAATGAATGTTTATCCATGAATGACACTCATTGTAACTTGCATTTTGCTACTCTTGGTTTTCATGTCTTGCTAGGACTCCTGTTTCATATTTCACTTAACATGAATTCAGTAATTCTCGAAGGTCCTCCACAAACTTCCCCTTGTCTATGCATTGTTCTTTAGGCGTGCAGCCTGGAGTGATCATTCCTTGCTCCTGTATTTTGAGAACATTTGTAATCTGTACTTTATCCTTACACTGTTCTTTTATCTTTTCCATATGTAATTGTATCAAATGCATTAAAAGCTTCTAACCTGTATCAAGAATCTGTAAAGTACAGCCACTCATTAAGAAAAAAAATTGGGTAAAAGACTTGAACAGACATTTCATAAGTATCTGATATGTACACTACACATATGAAAGGTGCCTAACCTCAGTACTTGTTAGGAAAATGCAAATTAAGCCACAGTGTAATTCCAACACACAGCCCTCAGAATGACTCATCTCAAAGAAGGACAGTCTGCGGGGAGGAGGGTGTAGCACAACGGAAAGTTTCATGTTCTGCCAGTAGGAATGTAAATTGGTGCAAGAACTTTGGACAACTGCCAGTAAAGTTAAACACACACATGCCTAATGATCCAGCATGTCTACTCCTAGGAATGTGTATGTGTACATGTACAAAACATACACAGCACAGGACTGTTCAGAGCAGGGCTGTGACATGATAGCCTAAAACTTGTCCACTAACTGTAGATTGAAGGTCAGTACTTTGAACTTAATCAGTGGTACTCTGAACTTTGTAAAGACCCTCTGATCTGTTGTAAAGATTGTTGTTGTTAAGGGCCTTGGAGTCTGTTTTGACTCATAGGGTTTCTGAGTCTGTAAATCTTTGTGGGAGCAGGAAGCCTCGTCTTCCACAGAGCGGCTGGTAGATTTGAACTGCAGAGCATGTTATTTCAGTCAAGTGATTATCATACAAAGCCATTGTGCTCCTCTTGTAGAGAGTACAGCCAAGAAAACTGTATGGGGCATTTCTCCTTTGTAACATATGGTAACATATGGGATGGTCATGAGTCTGAATCTCCACCATGTTAACTAATAAAGACAACAACAGAATGCATGAATACACGGTAGAGTATTCCTGAAATGGGATGATCTAATTATGTATCAACACGAATGAACGAGCTACTATACGAATCAAATTAAATGAGTCTCGAAAAAATAAAGTTAACTTAGAAGAGATACAAAATTGTATGTATTCTGTGGTTCTGTTAATACAAAGGTCCAAAACAGGATGGTTCTACCTTTAAACAGGTTTGAGTTTTGGGGCAAAGTAACGAAATAGAGAACTGGGATAGACCCCTGGAAAGTTGGTGGTGTTTTAGTTGTTGAATTTGGTGAATTTGACTTTAGTGAAAGTTCATCAAACTATAAACTTTTGATTTGTTGTCCCTTTCTGTGTGTTAGTACACTGAATTTCAATAAGCTTATGTAAAAAACAACAACAAAAAACCCCACAGAGCACTTATTGCCAGCTATCAGAGGGTTTGGTAGAGTATGGTATCTAAAATATTTGTTGGTTTTATTTGGTTTTTGCATTTCTTTTACTCAGTGGCTTTCTTTCCTAAAGCTCCCCCCACTTTGTTATCCTCCAAACCTTTTTTAGCCATGACCCAAATTACAAAAGATAATTATCTTGGGCTTACCTTGCCATGATTTTCAGGAAATGCCTTCAGCGATTGTCACAACATGTAAATGTAGAGGGTCAGACTTTAAGCAAAACTACTGTGGGTCTTGTGAGACCAGTTATGAGTAATAGTTTGATGAAAGGTATTAAAAGCCTGAAGTGACACATTAAAAGGGCTAAAAAATCTTACAGCACGGCTGTTGTATCCCAAGCCTATTAAATGGAGAAGCATGTGTGCCCAGTGACCTTGGGACTAACTAGACCTGTATTTGAGAGTTGACAGGAATGGTTAACAGAGGAATGAAATAAGAAGCATGTGTAGTGGGGATACCATTACATTTGATAGAGGAATGAAAACAAGAGCTTTAAATTTCATTAAAAACTTGGCACCAAAATGTCCAAACAACAAAACTCTGAAAAAAATTGGTCTGTCTTTTAGAAGAACTTCGAGAAATTGGAACTATTTTTACTGCTTTTCACCTAGTCTTTCTTCTTTAGGTCCTTTCTTGTTCATGTTCTTTCTCTGTTCTTTTTCTCTTGTCTTCTTTTTTCTCTCAGGGGGAAAAAAAAAAAAATCAACACTTTAATAGCTCTGCTTTCCAGCCAAGTAGGTGGGCGCCCTGAAAGTTGAGGATTGCTCAGTTTCCCCTGTAGCTAAGGTGGACTCCTGATTCCTTCTGACAGACCAGCTCACACTGCTTCTTTCATTTGTTGTTCTTTTTTTTTTCCTTTTTGGAGGAAAAAGTTTTGATTCCTTGTTTCCCTTTGGGAAGATTGTTTAAAAATAAGGCAGCATTCGGTGGGGCAGGTTGTGTGCAGTTGGGGAAGCTTCTGCCAAATGGGGTGCCCAGGATTGGCCACAAATCATATTCATAACTTTTCTGAGAAAGTATGAGTAGAATGGGAAACAATTATGAGTGGTAGTCAAGCTTGAGGCAAAACTTTGTGGATTTAATTCATGACAGCTGCCTTGTTCTTTAATGACAGTACTTGTCTTTAAGTTGTTAGGTGCTTTCAGGTCAGTTCTGACTCATAGTGACCCTGTGTACAACAGAATGAAACGTGGACCTATGCAATCTTCACACTTGTTAGGTTTGAGGCAGTGGTTGCTGCCATTGTATCAGTCCATTTCATTCAGGGTCTTCCTTTTTGCACTGATCTTGCAGTTTACCAAGTGTGATGTTCTTTTCCAGAAACTGGTCCTTCCTGGGAACATGCCCAAAGTGTGAGAGACAATGTCTCACCGTTGTAGCTTCCAAGGAGCAATCTGGCTATACTTCTTACAAAACAGATCTGTTCCTTCTGGCAGTCCATGGTATAGTCAGTGTTCTTCACTAACACCCTAACCCTACTTCAAAAGCATCATTTCTTCTCTGGTCTTGGTCATTTATTTTCTAGCTTTCACATGTATATGAGGTGATTGAAAATATCAAGGCTTAAGTTAGGCATGATTTAGTCCTCAAAGTGATGTTTTTGCTCTTTAACACTATCAAGAGTGTTAAAAAGTGTAGCAGATTTGTCTAATGCAATATATTTCATTTGATTTCTTGCCTGCTGCTTCCTTGAGTATAGATTGTGGATCCAAGGAAAATGAAGTCTTTGGCAAGTTCAATCTTTTCTCCATTTATCATGATGTTATTTATTGATCCAATTTTGAGGATTTTTTTTATATTGAGGTACAATCAGAAACGAAGCCTGTAGTCTTTCATCTTCATCAGTAAGTGCTTCAAGTCCTCCTTCCTTTCAGTAAGCAAAGGTGTGTCACATGCATCTTGCTTCAATTCTAATGTCATGTTCTTCATATAATCCAGCTTCTCGATGATTTGCTCAGTGTACAGTTTAAATAAGTTGTGATGAAGTAGTAAAATACTGATGCACATCTTCGCTGTTTTTAAACCATCCAGTGTCCCCTCATTCTATTTGAATGACTTAATCTCTGTAAACGTTCTGCAGAAGCACAAGTAAGTGTTCTAGAATATCCATTTTTCACAATGCTATCCATGACTTGCTATCTACACCGTTGAATGCCTTTGAATGGTCAATAAAGCACAAATAAATACCTTTCTGGTATTCTTTGCTTTCAGCCAAGATCTGTCTGATTTCAGCCAGGGTATCACTCAGCCCACATTCTTTTCTGAGTTGGGTTTGAATTTCTGGCAGCTCCTTGTTAATGTAATAATACTGCAACTGTTTTTGAATGATCTTCAGCAAAATTTCTATTTACATATGTTACAAATGATAGCATTTGATTTCATCATTGAAGTGGGCCACCTTTCATTGGAATGGGCACAGATAATGGATCTCTTCCAATTGGTTGGCCATGTAACTGCTCCTAAATTTCTTGGCATAGACCAGTGAGCACCTTCAGGACTGCATTAGTTTGTTGAAAGATTTCAAATTATATTCCTTCAATTCCTGGAGACTTGTTTTTTTGCCAATTCCTTCAGTGCATCTTGGACATCCTCTTTTAATACCATTGGTTCTTGATCATAAGCTACTTATTGAAATTTTTGAACATAACCAATTCTTTTTGATACAGTGACTCTGTATATTCCTTTAGATGCACCCTACATCTTTCAGTATTTTGTCCTAAGAATCTTTCAGTATTATAAGTCAAGGCTTGAATTTTTTCTTAAGTTCTTTCAGTTTGAGAAATATTGAGCATGTTCTTTCCTTTTTGTTTTCTAACTACAGGCCTTTGTACATTCATTATAATAGTAATTTTATTTCTTCTGCTTTAAAAAGTATGGGAGAAAAAAGTATGGGATAAAATTTTTATTTCTAGCAGTGAACTTCATCTTTAGTAAAGAAACATTTCATTATTCCATTTTACTATGGATCAGTTTTTTAGAAGTTTTCATAAAGATTGTTATAAAAGATCCATGACAAGGAGAACACTAATTTTGTATCTTGATACAATGTTTTGAGACTGAACACATTAAAATAAAAAATAAAAAAGTTCCCTTATTTTTACACTGTAATGCAGATTAGTGTTTTTCTTCAGAAGACCAGGCTAAGACAATAGACTATTTTTGGTATGGCACTGTAGGATGAGTGCTGGACTGCTAACTACAAGGTTGGTGGTTCAGACCCACCAGCCACTCCTTAGAAACCCTATACGGAATCACTATGAGTTGGAACCAACTCAACGATATTTCTAAAGGGAATAAACTCCACATGCAACCTTAACAGATACTATCAAAGAGACAGCTAAGTTAGAATATTAAAAAAAAAAAATTAGTAGTCAATAATTCTGTCTTTGGAGTTGGGTAATCACTTTATTACTCTTGTACAGAAAGATTCTGCCATGTCAATAATTTGGAGAGAGCTGGTATGGCGCTGTGGGTTAATGTGCTGGACTGCAAAGTAGATTTGAACCACAAGGGTCGGTAGTTTAAGCTCACCAGCTGCTCCTTGGAAACCTTATTTTATACAGGGTCGCTATAGATCGATGGCACTTAACAACAACAACACAATTTAAAAACGTAACATTGCTTTTTTCCAAATGGTGTTTAAGCTTTTATATCCAGTTGATCTATTTTTAAGGAGCCCTGGTAGCACTCTAAGGTAAGTACTAGACTGCTAACTGCAAGGTTGGCATTTGAAACTCAACAGGGAGAATGATGAGGTTTTCTTAGCTTGTAGCGTAGTGGTTACGAATTGGGCTTCAAACTTTAAGGTCAGCAGTTCAAAACTACCAGTTGCTCCATGAAAGAAAGGTGAAGCATTCTATTCCCGTAAAGATTTACAGCCTCGGAAACTCTGTACAGGGTACCCTCGCTGTGAGTCATAACCGACTCCACGGCACACCACCACCACCATCACCAAAGACTGACAACCTCAAAATCCTCTTGGTCGCTCTGCGTCTGAATCAACTCAGTGGCAATGTTTTGGTGATCGGTTTTAAGTGCAATACAGTTATTTTAATGTTTTTGACTAATGCTTCCTTTGGTGGCTGTTAAAGCTAAAAGAGATGTCTTATTTGAAGTGCGAACCATCATGTTGGTTTTAGTCAGGAATGCCTTCCTGTCCACTGGTACTTTTAAATCTTAAGTTCAGGGATGGTAGTAGACTGTTTGTCTGGTCTTTTTTGTATTTATTTATTTTATTTGTATATCAAAATATAATTTTGGGTTCCAGAAATAAATGTGTTTCTGCATTTGTGCATTTGGTTTAATGAGGCAACTTTCCACAACATGATTTCAGAGTGTTAAACAATCTGCAAGTTTTAATTAAATGATAAGTATTTGTTTTAGTAAGGAGCTCTGGTAGCGTAGTGGTTGCAAATTGGGCTGCGAACCTTAAGGTCAGCAGTTTGAAACTACCAGTTGTTCTGTGGGAGAAAGATAAGACTTTCTGCTCCCATAAAGATTTACAGCCTCGGAAACCCTGTACAGCGTCGCTATGGGTCGGAAGCGACTCGACGGCACATAACAACAACAATTTGTTTTAGCATTGTGTGGGATCCTCCTCCTTTTAGTTCAGATGAATTTCTTGTTTTCTTGTATTTCGTTCTTTCCTTGTGTCTCTGCCTTTAGATTGCTGGTAATCTTGGATACAATGCTCCATTGAACAACTAGGATGGGGATATTATGGCTATATTTTCATCAATCAGTTAATTCCAGCTATTCTTAATAGCTCTTTATGATATCATGAACAATAAGAGATTTCCCTTTATTAAATTTAGGATTCAGTACAGCTTTAAAGACTAGAAAATCTACTTTTCCCATCAGTTTCTTAATAGTACGTTTTCCTATTTTTTCCTTTCTGGTCTGAGTATCTGCCTCTGAAGATCTTTGGCAGGTTGATATTCCGTTTATGGCTGTTGTTGTTAGGTGCCATTGGGTTGGTTCCGACTCATAGTCACCCTGTGGAGTGTTTCCAATTAGCGGTCCAGTGCTTATCCTACAATGCCACACCAAGACTCCTTCTTTTGTGGTTGTTGTGTGCCGTTGAGTCATTTCCAACTCATCGTGACCCTCTTCAGGGCTTCCAAGAATGACAGGTGCGTTTGAAATAACCTTGCAGTTAGCAAGTGTTTATATGGCTGCTGTTGCTGTTGTTAAGTGCCATTGAGTCAGTTCTGACCCATAGTGTGTAGGGTTTCCAAGTAGCAGCTGGTGAGCTTGAACCACTGATTCAGACTGCCTTTGCGGTACAGCGCATTAACCCACAGTGCCACACCAGGAATTACTATAATGCAGTATTGAATCCAAAGTCTCCATAGATTTAGTTTGAGTTACAGTTAATGACTTCTGCTGTCTTAGAGGTTTTGAACTCATTTTATACCTATTGTCTCCCATTTGTACACCTATCCACCCAAATCCAATTTCTGTTTTAGAGGAACAAATAAATTGTTGACTTTTGTGTAAGGACCGTAATTCAATTGTACAACTCATTTAAAAAATTTAAAGCAATTAAAAAAGTTCTGCGAATGCTTCTACATCCTCAACCTGCTTGTAATTCATTCTTTGCTTTGGAGAATCTTATCCTTTCCTGTATGTTTGGCACCTCCCTCCTTTTCTTTCTTCCTTCCTCCCTCTCCCCTTCACTATTCCTCCTTCCTCTTCCTCTCCTTCCCCTTGACCCTTCTTCAAGAATTGTGTGCTCCTTGCTCCTGGCATGCTATACTTCTGGTACCTTTTAGTGGCTGGAGCTATGAAATACATGTGTGACATTATTTTTTATATCATTGTAATAGCCCTCTACAGTGAATATTGGAGTCCTGATGTGGCTTTTTAGGATATGCACTGGGCTACTAACTGCAAGGTCTGTAGTTGAAAGCCACCAGCAACTCCTTGGAAACCCT